>NW_013747913.1:0-1440 GCF_000517525.1 Limulus polyphemus
TTGCCTTACAAATCTTTTTTATCATTCTTTGAAAAGGTTATTGCTTATGTAGATGAAGGTAAGGGTATATATTTGATGTATCTGGATTTTCAGAAACCATTTGACAAGGTGCCACATAACAGGCTCTAGGTATGGGGGATAAGTTAGCTAATTGGATAGAAGAGTGGCTGGATGAAAAAAAGGCAGAGGGTTGTTACAATGAAGTTCAGTCAAACTGGATTAATGTTACAAGTAGGGTACCTCAAGCCTCAGTCTTCGGACCTTTGCTCTTTTTGATTTATATCAATGACATAGATGAAGGAATAGTAAATAAAGTACTTAAATTCACAGATGATAATAAGGTCTTGGGTGTTGCTAGGTTGTAGCAATAGAAATACTGAATACAAGTCTAAAGATGTTATAATTTAATTGCACAGGTCACTGGTTAGGCCACATTTGGAGTGTAGTGTTCAGTTTTGGGCTCCTTACCTCAGGAAGAACATTGAATTATTGGAAAGGGTTCAGAGAAGGGTTTCTAGAATTGTTCCTGGGATGGAGGGGATGTCATATGAAGAGAGATTAAGATCTCTGGAATTGAAGAGTTAGAGCGGATCTGATTGAGGTGTTTAAGATTGTAAAGGGAATTGATAGTGTTGAGGCACCATCTTTTTTTTTTATATTTAACAATGAGAATAGTAGGACTAAGGGACACAAATATAAAGTTTGGCAAGGTAGGAGTCATCTTCAGCTAAGACAGTTTCATTTTTCTAACAGGGTGGTTGGCCTCTGGAATGGGTTGACCTCAGATGTTGTAGTGAGTTTAAGAAAAAAGCTTGACAAGTATATGAATGATGAGGGCTGGCTTTAAGATTTTTTTTTGATATTTTAATTTTGTTTAAAGGATGGAACAGTAGGTCCCATGTAGTCCCAAAACATTTAGTTATGTTAAATTGTATTACAGGAGCAAGAAAGGGTTTACATTATTATCAACAACAACCTGGACTCAAAACCTGCCCTTTTCTGCTCCATATGGAAACATATGACAATAGTCACTATGAAACTATTTCTTTAACACATAGAAAAGTACAGAAATAGTCACTACGAAATAATCCTATTTTAATACATGCAAAGATAAAAGTCACTACAAAGCTGTCTTTTCTCAATACACGGAAAAGTAAAAAAATAGTCACTGTAAATCTGTTCTCTGTAACACATGTAAAGGTGAGTCACTGCAAATCTGTTCTCTGTAACACATGGAAAGGTGATAGTCACTGTAAAGCTGTTCGCTGTAACACATGTAAAGGTGATAGTCACTGTAAATCTGTTCTCTGTAACACATGTAAAGATGATAGTCACTGTAAATCTGTTCTCTGTAACACATATAAAGATGATAGTTACTGTAAATCTGTTCTCTGTAACACATGGAAAGATGATATTCACGGTAAATCTGTTCTCTGTAAC
>NW_013747914.1:0-2320 GCF_000517525.1 Limulus polyphemus
ACAGACATTGTTTAGTTAGACTGAGTGATTAATCTGTACGTTGTGTACTGTCTGCAGTAATTAAACAGACATTGTTCAGTTAGACTGAGTGATTAATCTGTACGTTGTGTACTGTCTGCAGTAATTAAACAGACATTGTTTAGTTAGACTGAGTGATTAATCTGTACGTTGTGTACTGTCTGCAGTAATTAAACAGACATTGTTTAGTTAGACTGAGTAATTAATCTGTACGTTGTGTACTGTCTGCAGTAATTAAACAGACATTGTTCAGTTAGACTGAGTAATTAATCTGTACGTTGTGTACTGTCTGCAGTAATTAAACAGACATTGTTTAGTTAGACTGAGTAATTAATCTGTACGTGTGTACTGTCTGCAGTAATTAAACAGACATTGTTCAGTTAGACTGAGTAATTAATCTGTACGTTGTGTACTGTCTGCAGTAATTAAACAGACATTGTTCAGTTAGACTGAGTAATTAATCTGTACGTCGTGTACTGTCTGCAGTAATTAAACAGACATTGTTTAGTTAGACTGAGTAATTAATCTGTACGTCGTGTACTGTCTGCAGTAATTAAACAGACATTGTTCAGTTAGTCTGATATCCACTTTTCATCAGTATTTTATCTGCTGATTAAATCTTCGATCGTCCTCATTCTGGGGGGAGGGGCAGACTAACTTATTGGATATAGCAGACAGTGTTGTTGACGTTTTGTTACATTTTTCGTTATTTTAACTTATAAGATTTTATAATTAGTGATTAAGGGAAATTCGGGCTTCGCGTACGAAACATTTCTTTAATTGTGCTATTTTCTGCTTTATTGACAGAATTTATATGAAGTAAAAGTAGTGCAGTGTATTTAAAGTAATTAAAACAGTTAAATGATCTACATAGACTACTAACGCTAGGTACTTAGAGTTCTGAACAAATCCGATTGTCGTGCGGGGCGTCTTAATGACTGTGAGGTTAAACCTGAGTGAGTTAAGCCTATTCCACAACATGTGATGCCCGCCAAACACCTATAGCTCAAAAGGCAGTTTGAAACTAACGGTCTGAACATAAATGACAAATTGACTGACTTATCTAGTAAGAAACACTAGATGTAGCGAAAAGTTCAAACCTGAGGGCAAGTATTAAAACTCACAACCAGGGCGGCGGTACCGGTACTCTATCTATAAACAAATGAAGAAATTCATATACAAAACCTTAATATATAAACACTGCTGTCTGAAATGGGGCTCTGAGGGATGACAGATCCATTCCCCAAATACCGTTCCCTTTGCAATACATAGTACAATCTACACCCACCCTTCACGTGCCCATATGGTGACGTCATCCGTACTTCCCTACTCCTAATTTCATTTCTGCATAGTTTAATGAAGTTTAAAAAGCTTCCTACTCACGCACACACACACACACGTGACTTTTTTAATTATATAGATGTAATCAACTGAACATAGTTTAATGAAGTTTAAAAAGCTTCCTACTCACGCACACACACACACGTGACTTTTTTAATTATATAGATGTAATCAACTGAACATAGTTTAATGAAGTTTAAAAAGCTTCCCGCGCACGCACACACACACACGTGACTTTTTTAATTATATAGATGTAATCAACTGAACCTTTTTAAGATCAGACTGGTTCACCAGTTCTTCTGAATGATGATGATAAAAGTTAATTCAAGTAAAATAGATAATATTAATGATAAACAAGCTGGTGTCTAAATAACTTGAAGTTATCATAAGCCTAGTTACTATATGTAATAAATACAACTGATACAAGTTACACTTCACCAACGTAATATAGCTTACACCACAACAGTTGTTGCTGTTCAAGTAACAGATGACGTAACTAGCGTCTCGACCACTACTATGACGAATCTTGGCATTGTGCGAAAGGCCTCGTCAGAATTGGATATATTGGATATAGTATGATAGCTAGTTCTACATTATTTTTCTGCAACATTTCACTGTGGTACTTTATATTCTACCGACGCCAACTCCATGTGACCAATTCTTGGACATTACAGCCTGCACCAACACCACGAAATTAGATTCATTGTAAAACTATTTATTTACACTATATAACACTATCATACTCCCCCCTCACTATATAACATTATCATACTCCCCCTCACTATATAACACTATCATACTCCCCCTCACTATATAACATTATCATACTCCCCCTCACTATATAACATTATCATACTCCCCCTCACTATATAACATTATCATACTCCCCCTCACTATATAACACTATCATACTCCCCCTCACTATATAACATTATCATACTCCCCCTCACTATATAACATT
>NW_013747915.1:0-1437 GCF_000517525.1 Limulus polyphemus
CAGCAAACACGTAAGTAGATGTTCAGATCACACAAGAGGTAAACTGAAAATACAGAACCTTCCCTGGGAGGTCCCCTCACCATGTTCATGAATCCACATCAATGAAGGCAATTTGTATGAACAAGTGGTACATAAGTATTTGAACACAACTCCCAAGAGATAGAACATAAATATTTTGGGGAGAGCAAAAAAAAAGTTAGTGTGAGCACTGTGATAGAATGAGAGGAAACCTGTTTATGTCTTGGGCAAAACATGCTAGCCTCCAGTTAAATATATATATATATATATATACATTTTTAATGATAGTTGACTCATGAGTTGTTTGCAGTATTAAAGGCCAGTACTTAACAGGTCTTTAATAAGAGAAGCTATGATTTCCTATTAAGTAAAGGGTGCAAGGAAAACCTTAAAGAAACAAATAACCTTCTGTTATCTATAGGTTATATTATACGTAAATTAGAGATGGACAAATAGAGAAATCTGCTAACCATTTAGTTGTTGGGCTGATAATAGATTATATTACACTATTATATTATTCTCATGAGGATTGAATAGTTGGAATAATCAAAAGTAATGATTATCAGAAACCCTTATTTCAATTAGATGATTACTCTTGTGAGTGTGACACTAATTGATTAAACTAAACAACTGTAAATTAATCAAAAATAATAATGAGAAACCATAATTGCAATATTTTGATTACTTAGCTGAACTAATCAGATTATTTTTATGTGACAATAATCAATGCTCACACATAATCAATTATGTTGATTTATCAATTTAGTTGCCTGCTCTAAAATGCTAATGTAGTAACCTCAAAGCTACAACACTAAGTATATCCTTGATAATCTTTAATCTAAGCCTTATATATTATATATCATGCTAAGAGATTAATTCCCACATCTAGTCTAATGGAGCAGTCTCAGTCCTGAAATGGTTAAACATAAATTTCTATCCATAACTTAGGCTTAAGCATTTGGAGTTCTTTATCTATTTCAGCAACTCTTCCAATTTACAGCTTCCAAGTTTAGTTACTCCAATATGTACTAAAAAAAGAATGATACTAGCAACTAAACTGTTAGCACACTCTATAACTTCTTCTACTTTAGCATTTGGCATAGTATTTCTGTGTTCCCCA
This sequence comes from Limulus polyphemus, assembly GCF_000517525.1. Lineage (NCBI taxonomy): Eukaryota > Metazoa > Arthropoda > Merostomata > Xiphosura > Limulidae > Limulus > Limulus polyphemus. The sequence goes on from NW_013747915.1 coordinate 1,139, forward strand.
TTAGAAGCAACATCATTATTATATTACCTACCTATAAACTATTTTAAAATGAATAATTCACTTGATGGAACCCTTTTTAATGTTGAGAAGAATTTTCCTCCCTAAAATCCATAAACGCAAATTAAAATAAGCTTCACTCTGCTGACTGCCCACCTTCAAACAAAACTAGCTGAATGGGACTGGGAGTGTTATTTCAATAGGAATACTTCAAAGGTCAAAAAAATGAAGTGACAAGTGTGATTTTTAACATAAGACAGTACTACTACTAGTAGCACTAATGTTACGTAAAGATAAATTCA
>NW_013747916.1:0-1545 GCF_000517525.1 Limulus polyphemus
GGAAATATTTATAACCAGATTCTAGTTTGTATGGAGATTTACCCAGAAGGCAGTGGATATTGATTATTATGGTACTAGGAAAATATTTATAACCAGATTCTAGTTTGTATGGAGATTTACCCAGAAGGCAGTGGATATTGATTATTATGGTACTAGGAAAATATTTATAACCAGATTCTAGTTTGTATGGAGATTTACCCAGAAGGTCAGTGGATATTGATTATTATGGTACTAGGAAAATATTTATAACCAGATTCTAGTTTGTATGGAGATTTACCCAGAAGGCAGTGGATATTGATTATTATGGTACTACAAATAAATGTGAAGCACAATATATCATTCAGTTCTCCATTTGTCACTGACTTACAGCGACTTGAGGGAATTCCGCCCCTCATCTTTAACCCTGGACAAACACAAATCAAATAAACTAATCCCTCTGTCATTCTATTCCAGTCCACGGGGCTGGTGTGCCAGCAAAAGGTTACGCCCTCTCCTCGACCATGAAGTAAAACATCAGAGTATAGTAGCTATAGGTGATGAATAAGCATATTTATTAACAAGTCGAAAAAAACAAAAAAAACCTCCATTCTTTCAGAGTATATTATATGTTTGGTATTTTTAGTAAACTGTTAACTGACAAGAGTGACCTATATTTACATAGGATTTGAAGAATATGTAGCTTTAATGGTACTAATTTAATCTTATCAAACAAACAAATTGCTTATGATGTTACAAATAACGGTTTTAATTTAGTGGATCGAACAATAGAATGGACTTCATATTTATTTTTAGTATCTTAAACAGCTTGTCTGGTGAATAGTTTAGCAGCATCAGTGTTAATGTAGTAATATAATATAGACAACTAGAAACACCACACATATGATTAGTATAACATGTTCCGGCTAGAAGTAGATTTTGAGTTCTTACTTTAAGTTCTTATTTTTATTGAATTATTAAAATAATCGTCAACAATAGGCACTAGGAAGTAAAAACAAAATATAAATACTAAAATATTGACTACTGTTCTACTATTATGTCCTAAAGTCTAGATCTTGCTAACAATTAACTAACACTTTCCCACGAAAACTTCAAATACGTTTCTAATCAGTTTGTTCTTTTATTCAGACTTCAATACCATGAAATTCCAAAGGTAGTAAAAATACGTGAACCAGTGATTACCAGCTCTTTCTGGCAGAATATTGCTGTGGTCATTTTGTTCTTGGTGTAGGGTTGAAATGAACAAGTAATCGGCAAGTTTTTGCTGGAGAAATATTGGTGTGAGTAGTTGCTTCGTGTTGTAATATTGGTGTGAGCAGTTGCTTCGTGGTGTAATATTGGTGTGAGCAGTTGCTTCGTGTTGTAATATTGGTGTGAGCAGCTTTTCTGCTGTGGTGTTTAAATGAACTAGTAATCAGTAAAACTTTCCAAGTGTACTGTTGTAGCATGATCAGCTTTTAACTAGTATAATACTGATACGAGTAACTTCTTCCAGCTGTTGTGTTTATATGAACTAGTAATGAGAAACCTTTCCTGGTGTACTGTTGG
>NW_013747917.1:0-2325 GCF_000517525.1 Limulus polyphemus
ACGGCTAGCGCAGATAGCCCTCGTGTAGCTTTGCGCGAAATTCCAAAAAACAAACAAACAAACAAAACAAGCAGAAGTAGAAATGCAGCCCTAATACTTGAAAAATGTATACAACTAAACTCTCAAATTGAAAAAGAAGTTTAAACAAATGCACAGGGCTGATAAGATTCGTTTACATGGGTCATTGAAAGTCAGATAAAAATTCAGAATAAGAATATGCTTAATCGACTCAAACGTAAGTAAAAAAAAATCTAAAAACGAGCGACAGTGGCCATAAAGTAAAACTAATGTAAACTATCTTACTGAAAAATGACGAACAAAAATGGCTGACTGAACAAAATTAAATTCTCCCCAAAGGTATCTGAACTCGAATTGTAAGTTAAGAATATTAATTATCTAAAGTGGCCCTCCCAAAAGAAAAATTAGAACTGAAAAGAACAGAAATGAGTTATCTCTATGGCCCACCCAGAACAAAAGTATAGAAATAAGTTCCCTCTATGACCCACCCACAAAAAAAAGTTAAAACTGAAATGAATTCCCTCTATGACCCATCCTGAATAAAAATTGGAACTAAAAAGTCCAGAAACACGTTTCCTCTATGACCCACCCACAAAAAAAAGTTAAAACTGAAATGAATTCCCTCTATGACCTATCCTGAATAAAAATTGGAACTAAAAAGTCCAGAAACACGTTTCCTCTATAGCCAACCCAGAACAATAGTTAGAACTGAACATTATATTTAAAAACATACTCACCGCCCCTCAATCGAACGTCTCTACTACGGATTGTGCCCACGGAGTTGGAAGCCACACACACGTAGGTTTTTGAGTGCACTTCTTGGCTGTACTGCTCCGGACGGAACGACCAGAGGACCAGGGTTCCGTTGGGCAATGTGCTGCGTAATCCTGGAATGTCGTGGGCAGGACTACCATCTTCCAAACGCCAGAACACCCTGGGTGCAGGACTACCATACGCCAAGCAGTCAACAGTCGCTCCCGAAGTGTTGAGGAACTCCACTTGAGGTGGAGGCTCCGAAATAAACATAGGACCCCTGTTTTTCTCTAGTGCTTCGAGGAAACCTGTGATCGGTTGAAAAATCTCTTATTATCCAATTTTAGTGAAACTTCAATACATACGTAAAGTTCGAGGACAACAAGGGTTCTTGTTGGTCCATCTAGGCCGTCACGTTCACTATACTAAAATATACAATGAAAGTAAAACACTCAGAGTAATATCTTATCATTCATATATTTATCAAGACTCCCCTTAAACTCCTTTAAATTAACTGCATCTACCACATCTAAAGGCAATCCATTCCAAAGGGCGACTCAGACAGAAATATAAATTATTGGTTACTTTTTTACTGGAAACTATTTTAGGTAAAAACCAATTGTTCAAAGAAAGCATACAGGGTAATAATTAATAAATAAAAAATGTTCAAAAATGTTTTTGCGGTGTAGCGATCGTGGTTACTTGATTTATAGTGCTGTCTTCGTTTTATAATAACATTTGTACGTGTTCAGGAAGTATGAACAGCAGACGCAGCTCTAATCTAAAAAATACGATAATGTTTTCACAAAGTTCGGTTTTACAGATTCTAATATTATCTTTGATATGCAGATATCCACAGGGTCCTTTACGTTCGCCAACCAAACTCTCAACGTTATTTAAATTCAATAACGTCACTACATTTCCAGTAACACTAATAATGGTTTATAAATAACTGGAGCTGTTAATCTCAAAAAGGTTGATTTCTGTTACACCAGTTGGTGGCGAAATTTTCATTTATATACACGTTTGTGTGTGGCAATTTATCACAACATTTTTTATAAAATAAAAATAATATTGTGACTTTTTTTATTTATTGAATTCATACGAAGTTAACTGTTGTAAATTTTTCTCAGTGATATTTTAGCCTAGTGAAATCTTTCATTACTGAAACTTTGCTGAATTTGACGTTTATGTGCGAACAAGAAAGAAAAAAAAACAACTGTCTGGATAGCCAGGTTTGTCGTTTTTCACGTTTGTATTCCATAATGTTTTCAGTGCACTGTTCCCCGGAGAGTCAACAAATCGAACAGAAGACCATTTGTCGTTGTTTAGTGTATAGTAATTATTAGTCATCCACGTCCTTTTCAACCTGTTAAGTCGGATAAAAATATTTTGATAATATGAGGGATAAAATAAAACAGACAAACGCATGCATTAATGACACGCAAAAACACGAACCGTTTTTTTTTAACGTGAGAGCTATCGTGAAATATTTTGAGAATTTATACGCAAAGTAATTATACATATATATATATATATATATATATATATATA
>NW_013747918.1:0-1438 GCF_000517525.1 Limulus polyphemus
ATGTGCCACCTTTGGCTTACCTAGCCGACCACATTTTATCCGGAAAGTCACGTCTGAGAGACGATCCACTATGTCATATAGGCCTTCCCATGGAGTAGACAACTTAGGAGACTTCCCTTTGGTCTTCCTGGGATTATACAACCACACCTTGTCTCCTGGTACAAAGCTGACTTCAGTAGATCGCTTATCATAACATAGCTTCATCGAATCAGCAGACGTTTTCAAGTTTGAACGCACTTCATGGTGAATATCATCCATCCTTTCCAATAACACTTTCACAAACTATGACACATTTTCAGGCAACTCATCGTAAAGTGGACGTCCTGTTAACAGATTCACTGGCAACCGAAGTTCCGACCAAACATCAACTTTGCTGGAATGTATCCAGTGATATCATGCACTTCTGTCCTATAGGCCATCAACAGTGGAGGGAGTAAGACATCACAGTCATCTTGGTGGCTATTACAAAACTTTGCCAATTCCTGTCCAATTGTCCAGTTGTATTTTTCTACCTTCCCATCAGACTGTGGATGAAGTGGCATTGTCCTGGTTTTTTTATATGCCAAACAACTTGCAGCATTCATGGAACACAGCTGATTCAAAGTTACGGCTTTGATCGGAATGCAGTTCGTATGGCATACCAAATCTGAAGAAGAAATCACTAACAGCTGAAGCTACAGTTGTAGCTTCCTGATTTGGTATTGCATATGCCTCAGGCCACTTGGTGAAATAATCCATCACAACGCAAATGTACTTCCTTCCTGCACGAGTTTGGGGCAAAGGACGAGCAATGTCAATGGCTACTCTCTCCATTGGTGCACCAACTTGATATAATTTCATTGGAGCATGTCCCTTATGCTTGGGTCCCCTTTTAGCACAACATGTACTGCATGTTCTGCACCATTCTTCCACATCTTGCCTCATTCCTATCCAGTAAAATCTCTGTCGTAGGTGACTCAATGTATTCTTAACTCCGAGATGTCCTCCTGTTAAACTATCATGGGATTGACGCAGCACAACTTCCCGTAACTTTCTCGGTATAACTGTTTACCGGGTCGTCACTTTCCCATCTCCGGAGAAGAATACCATCTTCAAGCTTCAACTGGTCCCATTGTGCCCAATAGTTCTTTGTCACAGAGCTTAAGCTAGACACCTTCTCCCAAGCAGGGTGCAAAACACTTGCTTTTAGAAAATTAATTATTGGCTTCAAATCTTGGTCTTTCTCCTGTTCTGCTTTAATATCTATATTTGGTTCCACTTTACCATCATCAACTGTTTCAGTCACTTTGACTTCAGCTTGATGGCACCTGGTTAGTTCAACCTCTCTTTTAACACTTACTGGGATTTGGCCTTTGTTGTTCCCAAATGTCATTTTATTAAAATTAATTACAAACTTCCTCGGTTGTAAGTAGTCGAATCCTAATATGCATTGGTCTTC
>NW_013747919.1:0-1438 GCF_000517525.1 Limulus polyphemus
CCCTCTTATATATACCCGACTACCCTATATCTAGTAAATACAAGAGCATTCGCCATAGTACAGGATAGTTCTAGAAAGTAGAGGGCGCCACACCAGTCACGTGACCTCGATGACGCAACAGTATACATATTAGACAACGCCAGACTAATGAAATGGTAATGAAAAGTGACACGTCTCATTTGTTTTTAATTATTTAAGTATATACCAATAAAGTTGACTTTTTTAAAACTTACAACTTTATTTGCGCGTGAAAGTTTATATAATTTGTAATTTCATAACTTGTCATATTTTTCTCAACATCAATTACATATTTCAGATCAAATGTAAACACTATATATTTCATGTTTTAATCTGCACGTGTACTACACCGGTAATATATGATTTTCATGTAAAATAAAATGTTTTGCATAATTAAGTAACCTGACTTTCTTATGTCGACATTCAGAGGTGAATCCCACTATGGGGAATGATATTGGTCTTAATGGCAGGATGATCTCGAAAGCCACTGTTCTAATGAGGAGAATGTTAGTATTTCATTCAAAATATATCAAACAACCAAATTATTCAAACGTCTAATTTAGATAGGAAATGCCATAAGGTGTGAGGTGAGAATACCCATGAAATCGCCTTGCTATTATCAGTTCGACTGGCGGGCTTTGAAAGTTCAACACGTAGCAATGGCAGCCGCTTGCGCATGCCGAAAATCACGTGACTTCCAAGCTTGTGTTATGGTGATCACCATTGTTCTAAACGGAGCCTAAAATAAATAGTTATTTGAATAAAAAACAACAACAATAATTATCACTGAATTAATACCTTTAAAATGTCAAGTATAGATCGCGCTGTTAGGAAGTTTGAATCAGGAACTTTTAAAATAAAAAGCGCGCTGTTTTGAAAAAATTGCAATGAAAGTTGCAAGGATCATTAAATAGATGTTTACAAATGACAGTGGTGAGAAAACTGATTCTAGCTATAATGTCAATGAAGAATGTCAAAATTAAGATATTACTGATCACAACTATGAAAGCAAAAATGAACAATTTGAAGACTTCAATATTGTTGCGTCAGCAGTCACATGACTACAGTGACGCAACGTTTCTAGAACTATCATGTACTTTGTCGAATGTTCAAGTTCTTACTAGATATAGGGTGGGCGGATATATATAAGAGGGGACAACGTGACGCGGGAGGAGATAGATAGTGAGTAATTGAACTGCAGTCACACGGTATTGTTGAAGTTAACGTTCGTTCGTTACAGTGTTGTTTTAGCGCGAGTATTGAGATTAAGTGTATCGCAGAGTTATATTCGGAAAGAATAAACCAGTTTTCTTAAGTAAAGACTTGTGTCGTTAAAGTTTCGTCGGAACGAAGTTACGGAAAGTTAATTAACAAACGGAGACGTAACAAATTGGTGTCAGAAGTGGGATAAAAAAGAAAA
>NW_013747920.1:0-1748 GCF_000517525.1 Limulus polyphemus
GATATACGACTACTGTTTGAAGCACTAACCTGTTGAGAGGTGTTGTCGTTACTTTTGTCAGAAGATCGAGGTTTCTGTGGTTCCTTATGCTGAGGATTTGTTTCCACACGCTGTCTTTTCTGTGCTACATGCTGAACTGCTCGTGAGTAACTCAATTTTGATTGTACTCTGACAGTTTGAATTTCCTTGGCCTCCTGGAATTTTTTACAGCCCTTGTATGCTGCCGAATGTTCACCCCCACATAAACAACACACTGGAGTCTGCTTAGCTGTGAAAAAAAGTTTGGTGACCCCTGGACTAGAAGGAATGCAGCTAGGTAGTCAATACCATTCACCACTAACTGTTGGACTATTTTTTATCAACTGATAATGGGATTGACTGACACTTTATAACACCTGTACAACTGAAAGGGCAGACAAATTTGGTGACAGGAGACTGCAGATTGCGAGTCGAGTGCCCTAACCATCAGGTCATGCTAGGCCCTGTGACTGTGAGAGTTATTGTGAAAAAGACGATGTAATACTAATAGGAAGGCAAGACAAGTGGGTTCATCTTTCTGGTTTATATCTCCCTAAAGAAAGTAGGTTAGACGATATAAAATTACACTCTGCGTTTGTAATATCTATACTCTAAATGTGTAACTTATGTTAAACTCGGGATATCATAGAGGGGTAGGTAGAAAGTAGAAAGCGTAATCACGTGATGAGGACTTTGTTCTTAAACGCATTGCTACAAAATGGGCTATCTGTGCTGTACCCAGTATAAGTAACTCGGTGACTGATGGGAGGAATATTATATTATTGATGTAGGATTGTACTGTAGTATATGGATCCGGACACGGTGTGAGTTCGAGTGGAGACTTAGTCACTTCGAATCCGGTTAGTCGGTTAGGTTAGGTTAGGAGTGATTCGAGTTCGAGCGAGATTGGTAGTGAACAATGCCACGAAAAAGTGAACGGGCTAGCAGTCATACTAAGAGAGGAGGGAAGGACGTGGACGACCCTCGACGATGGGTGAATGGGTCGGCCACTTCTGGCCCAGTTAGCATGTCGCATGACATGGAATTTGATAGAGATTGTGCCGGCAAACGAGTGAGATCCGATTCAGGATCAAGTGTCGAATCCATCGGACACAAAAAGTTGACTCCAGATAGAAAACAGATAGTTTTTGTAACATCGCCGGACGTCAATATTGCGAAGGTCAATCCAATGCTCTTAAGTAGAGCCCTTAATGATATCATTGGGCCCACTGACAAAATCCAACTTCAAACGGATCGTCTAAAAATCATTTGTTTCAATTCACAATCAAGACTATTGTCTAGCACAAAAACCATCTGTGGATATAAAATACGATCCCAGATTCAAGACGTACCCCCACCTTCTGTTAGGGGTATCATTCATGGAGTCCACCTCGACATTACTGAGGAGGACTGTACAACTATAGAGGTGGTTATAAAGGCAACTAGGATGACTAGATACAACAAGGAACTAAAACTTAAAGAACCTATAGGTTCCATGATACTTCAGTTTTCATTTAAGACCCTCCTTCAGAGAGTCCAACTCTGCTTTTTGTCGATTCCTGTACGGGAATTTATCCCCCACCCGACAAGGTGCTATAAGTGCCAAAGTTACGGTAATACAGCGAACGTGTGCCGCAGTAATGTTCGTTGTGCTACTTGTGGCGATAGTCATAATGTCAAGGACTGCGCCCAGATAACTGAGAGAATGACGAGCACGGTCCGCATAACCA
>NW_013747921.1:0-908 GCF_000517525.1 Limulus polyphemus
TACCCCTGGGATTCTGTGTTACAACGTATCTTACTGTGTTTAGATTCTGGGAAGTTCTTACCCCTGGGATTCTGTGTTACAACGTATCTTATTGTGTTTAAATTCTGGGAAGTTTTTTACCCCTGGGATTCTGTGTTACAACGTATCTTATTGTGTTTAGATTCTGGGAAGTCCTTACCTCTGGGATTCTATGTTACAACGTATCTTATTGTGTTTGGATTTTGGGAAGTTCTTACCCCTGGGGTTCTATGTCACAACGTATCTTATTGTGTTTAGATTCTGGGAAGTTCTTACCCCTGGGATTCTATGTTACAACGTATCTCATTGTGTTTAGATTCTGGGAAGTTCTTACCCCTGGGGTTCTATGTTACAACGTATCTTATTGTGTTTAGATTCTGGGAAGTTCTTACCCCTGGGATTCTGTGTTACAACGTATCTTATTGTGTTTAAATTCTGGGAAGTTCTTACCCCTGGGATTCTATGTTACAACGTATCTTATTGTGTTTAAATTCTGGGAAATTCTTACCCCTGGGATTCTGTGTTACAACGTATCTTATTGTGTTTACATTCTGAGTATGGGATTCGGGTTTAACGGTGGTGATAAATCATTCAAGTAAACAACTCCTGTTTGTGAATATGAAGTGGAACAACTAAGTTTCTGGAAATGATGACAACCTAACAACTCCTGTTTGTTTGTGAATATGAAGTGGAACAACTAAGTTTCCGGAAACGATGACACCCTAACAACTCCTGTTTGTTTGTGAATATGAAGTGGAACAACTAAGTTTCTGGAAATATGAAGTGGAACAACTAAGTTTCAGGAAACGATGACAACCTAACAACTCCTGTTTGTTTGTGAATATGAATATGAAGTGGAACAACTAAGTTTCTGGAAACGATGACAACCT
>NW_013747922.1:0-2722 GCF_000517525.1 Limulus polyphemus
CCTCAAACCTCTCCGAAAGCAGACCTTTTCTGGCCTTGAATCCAGATGACTGTACCAACCTTGATACCTCTGTGCTGGACCTAACGTAGGATTCAAATTCGAGAGCTCTGGCCATTGCATCCTGCATGGTAGAGGGGTGTGCTTGCTTCACTTGTATCTTAAGTTGTGGACTGTCCAGGGCATCTACGAACTGATCCCTCAGCAACAACTTGAGGAGATCGGGTGGTGCAGTTGGGTAGGCCTTGTGTGCCATGCTCTCCAAGTCCTGTGCCAGCTCTTGCAGGCTCTCCCCTTTAGCACGGACTCTCGTCCTGAACCTGGCCCTGTAGGCTTCTGACTGGTTCTGGGTTCCGTACCTGAGTTCCAGAGCCTCTACCAGTGCTCTATAGTTGTGTCTGTCGGCTGCTGTCAACTGTCCACATATTTCCAGTGGTTGTCCTTTCAAGCTCGTTGCCAGATATACAGCTTTCTGCTCCTCTGTCCATCCATTCATCTCTGCCAGTAGCTCAAATTGTGCTCTATATGCTTCCCACGGAGCCTTCCCATCGAATTCCTGTGGCTTTCTTCGTACTGGATCACTCCTATTACTGACATTCATATCTGGGACGTGACTTCTAACGGGACTGAATATGTCTGCATTAGGGTTTAGCTGCAGGGTCTGGAAGGGGCTTGTCATTGTCTGGGGCTGATTAAGTCGATGGTCCATGTATTCTCCTTGTGTTAAAGACAATAGATCGTCCTTTAACGTATCTAATTCGCTTTTAAATTTACTGATGTTTTCCATTTGTACTTCCTGCCACTGTTGTTGACTTTCCTGTAGTTGCTGTAGTTCCTGTAGTTCCTGTAGTTGTAGTTCCTGCAACTTTTGGAGACTTTCTTCCTGTTTCCTTACTTGTTCCAGTTGCCACTGCTGTAATTTTTCTTCTTGTTTATTTTCTTTCTCCTCCAACCACTGCTGTAATCTCTCTTGTTTATTTTGCTGTTCGAGCTGCCAGCTGTTGCAGGTTTTCTTACAACTGCTGTTGTCTCTCTTCTTGTTTATTTTGTTGTTCGAGCTGCCACTGTTGCAGGTTTTCTTGCCACTGCTGTTGTCTCTCTTCTAGTTTCTTTTCTTTTTCCTCCAACAACTGCTGTAATCTCTCTTCTTGTTTAATTTCTCGTTCTTCTTGTTTCTTTTCTTTTTCCTCTAACAACTGTTGTAATTTCTCTTCTCGTTCTTCTTGTTTCTTTTGCTGTTCGTGTATTGCTGCCATTAAGTCTGCTAGGCTGTAGTTTGATTTGCCGCTTCTCGTTTCCATTTTTTTTCTATCCCACTTCTGACACAAATTTGTTACGTCTCCGTTTGTTAATTGATTTTTCCGTAACTTTGTTCTGACGAAACTTTAACGACACAAGTCTTTACTTAATAAAACTGGTTTATTCTTTCCGAATATAACATGTACTTCTACGTGTGTGTGTACATGTATATATGTAGTGTTGCGTCATCGAGATTACGTGACTATTCTCACGCACTCTACTTTCTACAACTATCCTGTACTTTGGCGAATGCTCTAGCATATACTAGATATAGGGTAGTCTGGTATATAAAAGAGGGTGACAACGTGACGGGAAGGTAATGTGTGTGTAGATAGTGAGAAATTGAACTGCAGTCACAGGGTATTGTTGAAGTTAACTTTCGTTCGTTATAGTGTTTGTTTTAGCGCGAATATTGAAATTAAGTGTATCGTAAAAAGATACATATATACGTGTACACACACACACGTGGAAGTATATAAAATACGTATATACATGTACACACACAAGTAGAAGTATATAAAAATACGTATGTACATGTACACACACAAGTAGAAGTATATAAAAATACGTATGTACATGTACACACACAAGTAGAAGTATATAAAAATACGTATGTACATGTACACACACAAGTAGAAGTATATAAAAATACGTATGTACATGTACACACACAAGTAGAAGTATATAAAAATACGTATGTACATGTACACACACACACGTAGAAGTATATAAAAATACGTATGTACATATATACACACATAAGTAGAAGTATATAAAAATACATATATACATGTACACACACAAGTAGAAGTATATAAAAATACGTATGTACATATATACACACATAAGTAGAAGTATATAAAAATACGTATATACATGTACACACACAAGTAGAAGTATATAAAAATACGTATGTACATGTACACACACAAGTAGAAGTATATAAAAATACATATATACATGTACACACACACGTAGAAGTATATAAAAATACGTATGTACATATATACACACACGTAGAAATATATAAAAATACGTATGTACATATATACACACACGTAGAAGTATATAAAAATACGTATGTACATATATACACACATAAGTAGACATGTAGTATGACTAGGTGTGGCTTTGAGACTTCAGCCAAACCCTCATGGTTCAGTGAGTTTCAATCAAACTCCTATCGGAGGCACATCTCTACTGTAGAGATATCATCTGTTTTTATCAACGTATACTTAATGAATAAGACAGAAAAAGAAAGATTTCCGTTTACACTAATTACCAGAGTATCATGTAACAAACATGTACATGTGTCATTTGTAATAGCAGTAGTGAGAAACATCACCACACTAAAACAAGGTCACTATGGTGTAGAACATTAATACTACCTTAACATATAATGGCTGGAGACGGCTTAAATGGGTAA
>NW_013747923.1:0-2281 GCF_000517525.1 Limulus polyphemus
TCGAATTAAGTACACACTTCCTCGGTAGTAGATAGTCCAATCCTAATATGCATTGGTCTTCAATATCAGCCAAGTATACTTTCTGTCTGTTTTTCATGCCCATCAGCTCGATAGTTACCCACACTGGTCCCCACAACCTTGCAGAATGTCCTGTTACACCACATAGCTTCTCTATGGCTTCTGGTACTCCTTCGTGATTTAACACCTTGATGCTCACAAGGGTTTGCTGAGACGCAGAGTCTATGAAAAAGTTGCACCTTTGGCCATCCAACTTCCCTGTCACGTAGATACTATGTGTGCTTGCCATTTTACACTTAGCTGTTGGGACTTTCACGGTGGAGGTTGGTGGGCGTCCCTTAGCACCAACCACTACTGGTTTCCCGAAGCTGACTTATCGGTGGTATTTTTCTTACACTTGCTCCTCAGATGTCCTTGCTCCCCACAGTTCCAACAGCCTTTCTTCGTAGCAACCTTCGTAGAAAAGTACAACTGGACACTGGGACAGGAATTGGCAAAGTTTTGTAATAGCCGCCAAGATGACTGGGATGTCTTACTCCCTCCACTGTTGATGGCCTATAGAACAGCAGAGCATGAAGCCACTGGATACACTCCAGCAAAGTTGATGTTTGGTCGGGAACTTCGGTTGCCAGTGGATCTGTTAACAGGACGCCCACCTTATGAACACTTTCACAAACTCTGACACATTTTCAGGCAACTCTTTGACATAGAAACATATATGAAGAACCTCAGCATGTTGGATCAAAGTGGATATGAGATATAATGACATAGAAACATATATGAAGAACCTCAGCATGTTGGATCAAAGTGGATATGAGATATAATGACATAGAAACATATATGAAGAACCTTATCATGTTGGATCAAAGTGGATGTAACATATAATCACATAGAAACATATATGAAGAACCTTATCATGTTGGATCAAAGTGGATATAACATATAATCACATTTCTAACATATTTTCGTAAAGAAAAAGTTATTTTGTGTGTGAGTAATACGACAAAATATAACATTAACACTATTTCTCGAATTGCAACTACTTAACAAAGGTAATTATATTAATATAATGAAAGAAGTGTACACTATACATATATATTGTTACGTCTCTGGTCGTTTGTTAATTTCCCGTATAATTTCGTTCGGATGAAACTTTAGCGACACAAGTCCTTTCTTAAATAAAACTAGTTTATTCTTTCTCAAAACAACTTTGCAATACACTTAATTTCCACAGTCACTTTGACTTAAACACACGCTATAATTCACAGCGATTCACACACTTTACTTACGGTCACTACCGCGCTTGACTCACTTGTAGGTCTCTATCTCTGTCTGTCTGCAATTATCTTTATGCCGCCACTTCATTTGCCGGCTTATATATATACAAAAATAGAGGGCGCGTAGAAAAGACTAGAGTTGTCATGAACAGACATGATCTTTCTAGAATCTCATGACGTGTTACTAGAGTCACGTGACTTCTGCTGTCGTAACACTGCCCCTTCCTTAGTATTGTTCCTCCTGAACAATAGCCACTTACATGAAACCAATAGATAATTTACAATAACTTGATTAAATGTACATAATTTACAAACTCAAAATTAAAATTCAACAAAGTCTCTTAATTTTACGGGACGTATCTTCTTCCGTACTGGTCTCCGTCTCTTTGGCTTCTGCTTCATGTAACGTTCATCTGCTCCATCAGGAATCGTCCTATTATTGGTAATAGTCGCATCAGTGGTAGTAACTTCATCAAGAGCTTCACTGTTTCCCTTCTCAAAACTGGGTAGAATTTCTTATTCGCCAGTGGCTTTTTCAGATGACACGTCTTTGTCCCAACTGAAATGGATCTTGATAACGCCAAAGCCTGTTGGCATGCACCACCTTTGGCTTACATCTCCGACCACATTTTATTCGGAAAGTTACGTCTGAGGGACGATCCACTATGCTATATGAGCCTTCCCATGGAGAAGACAACTTAGAAGACTTCCCTTTGGTTTTCCTGGGATTATACAACCACACCGTGTCTCCTGTTACAAAGCCGTCTTCATTAGATCTCTTTTCATAATATAGCTTCATGGAATCAGCAGACGTTTTCAAGTTTGAACGCACTTGATGGTGAATATCATCCATCCTTTCCGATTTATATCTCATATCCACTTTGATCCAACATGCTGAGGTTCTTCATATATGGATCAAAGTGGATATAACATATAATCACATAGAAACAGCATGCTAAAGGTTCTTCATATATGTTTCTATGTGA
>NW_013747924.1:0-1513 GCF_000517525.1 Limulus polyphemus
TGGTTGAAGCCCTGTTACAGCCACCAAGGAACAGTACGTAAAAACTACACCAACTGTTGGTTGAAGCCTTGTTACAGCCACCAAGGAACAGCAAGTAAAAACTACATCTACTGTTGGTTGAATCCCTGTTACAGCCTCGAAGGAAAAGTAAGTAAAAATTACACCTGCTGTGGACTGAAGCCTTGTTACAGTTTCCAAGGAAAAGTAAGTAAAAATTACACCTGCTGTTGGTTGAAGCCTTGTTACAGTCTCCAAGGAAAAGTTAATACAAACTAAAAACTACATCTGTTGGAACTTAGTATATTTTCTTGTAAACTATCAAGGCCTACAATGATATAGTTACAAAGGACGTTCTAAAGTAGTATAATTCATACATAACGATGATACCAACACATGTTCATATCTTGTCAGGTAAGCTTTATTATTATTCTTCAGTTGTAGGAAATTATAACGTTGTAAAAGAACGTGGTAGAGAAACTTGAAACTCTACAGAACAAAGAAGATACACGTAATCAGTTTAATATGAATACTGTGGCGTACATAAAACACTGATTCGAACTAATGGTCCGATTTACACAACTGTATATAAAATACAGCAGAGTAGGACAGTTTCGAGATGGTCAGTAGAATACTGGCCATCAGCTTGTTACTTTAGCCTCTCGGTCCTTTAAAAGCACGTGCTATTTTTCTTAATCCATGTTTCTCTCTATTTCTTCCCATGTTTACACCTAGCGGTCAGATTTAGAATTTCTTTTTTGCAGAGTCGAATAAAACTGGCATATAATTGCAATGCACATTGTTGCTGTCTCTCGACACATATGAATCTTGCACCGACAGTTATATTAATATATTTTACTATGATTTTTGTTATAATTACCAATAAATTTATAGCCTTTTAGATCTCTCAATTCCTTTTATTATATCTCTTTCTAATTACCGTCATGAATGAGGGTGATTATGTTTCTCCCAACAATAGTTTTAATATATTAACCTCCACTATGTTCTAACATATAGATCTATGTTTCTCCCAACAACAGTTTTAATATATTAACCTCCACTATGTTCTAACATATAGATCTATGTTTCTTCCAACAATAGTTTTAATATATTAACCTCCACTATGTTCTAACATATAGATCTATGTTTCTCCCAACAACAGTTTTAATATATTAACCTCCACTATGTTCTAACATATAGATCTATGTTTCTCCCAACAACAGTTTTAATATATTAACCTCCACTATGTTCTAACATATAGATCTATGTTTCTCCCAACAGTAGTTTTAATATATTAACCTCCAATTTGTTCTAACATATAGATCTATGTTTCTCCCAACAATAGTTTTAATATATTAACCTCCAATTTGTTCTAACATATAGATCTATGTTTCTCCCAACAATAGTTTTAATATATTAACCTCCAATTTGTTCTAACATTTACAACATAGTGGAGGTTAATATATTAAAACTACTGTTGGGAGAAACATAGATCTATCCATATAGATCTATGTTT
>NW_013747925.1:0-2974 GCF_000517525.1 Limulus polyphemus
CTTCTTTGATCTTGTTTCCATTTATCAACTGTTCATGAATACTACTTAAATCTTCGTTAGTAAAAACTGAAGAAAAAAGCTAAATTTAATAACCCAGCCATCTCATAATCATCAAATGCTAGCCTTCCTTTATCATACCTCAAGGGTCCTACCCCTATCCTAACATGTTGTTTACTCTTAATGTAGTTAAAGAAATCTTTAATGTTAATTTTAACATTTCCAGCCAACCTTTCTTCATACATCCTTTTTGATGTCCTAATTTCCTGTTTTACCAACTTTCTTGATCTTCTATAATATTTTAAATCTCCTGTCATACTAGTCAATTTAAATTTATTATGATTTTCTTTAATTATATCTCTTAAACTCTTTTTGAGCCAATCTGGTTTCTTACTTGCAGCTACCCTTTTCTTTCTATAAGAAATATTTAAAAATTATTCTTTGAAAATTTTCCACATCTGATCAATTAACTCAGCTGAGAAATTCACAACAGATAATTATTGTCGCATCCCTTCATTATTTCTTATCTACATATGCAGCAAAGCATTGAACCTAATAGAGCAATGATCACTTGCACCCAGATGTTCCCCAATTTCCACCCTCTCGATCATTTATGTATTTTAAGTTAAAAATATATCTAAAATAGCATTGTTTCTAGTTGGTTCCTTGACTAACAGGTGAAGAAAGCCATCCTGAACAGTTTGCAAAAACCTTTCTCACTCATGATTTGACTAGCATTTCCAAATCTATATGCCCGATTTTAAAATCTCCCATAATTATGACTTCATTAACAGCTTAAATTTTAATCTAGTTGTAAAGTTTCATCAGTATCATTTGGTGATCTCTAACAAATTCCCACTGAAAGCCTTTACCTTTTACATCCACCCATAGAAACCCAAATGGATTCTATCTCCTTGCTATTATTTTTGATATCCTTAACTTCAACTATCCCAATTAAATAGCCTGTAACCCTGTATTTCAAAGAAATTTCTGTTACCAAAATCATCCATGTTTAACCATGTTTCAGTTATTCCCATTATATCAAAATCGTCTATCCCTACCAGTGCTCTAAAGTCATCTATTATATTTTTTATACTTCTAGCATTACAATAGTAACAATTAAGCCTATCCTTATAACTACTTCCATGCTCATTTCCCATGCTAAACTTTTCTCTGCCTCTTATTCTTTTTGCATTTAGTTTTTCCTGGACCTCACCATTGTCTAGTCCAAATTTAAAACGTCCATTTAGCTGAGTTAATAGCCTTAGCGAACAAGCCAGCCCCTACCCTATTTAAATGTAATCCATCCATTGCAAAAAGCTCCCTTCTTCCACTGAACTGATCCCACAAGTCCAACCAGCCAATCTGCTCATCCTTACATACTAACCTAAGCCTAACATTTAGCACTAGTGACCTACTTATAACTTCATCCACGCAGTTAATTCCGGACAATATCCCTGATAAAATAAAGTTATGGCCTCTTTACTTAAATGACTTTATCAACCCCTTGTACTTATTAATTAGCTCCTCTGACTATCTTTCCCTACACCATTAGCCCAAAGAGGGAATAAGCTGCACATTAAAAAATGAGACGAATAAGAGTGAAGAGTAAGGAATAAGGTCACATTAAAAATGAGGGAATAACCTGCACATTGAAAAATGAGTAATAACGCAGCGTGTCGAAATCTGTCACATTAAAAATGACAACCTTAATAATTCGACGAACTTATAAGTAAAAGTAAAGAAGAATGTATGATAATGTGTCAGTTATATTATCTGCAGTATCCAATGCCAACGAGGCCTTTTAGGTCGGCTGGGATACAAAAGACAGCAGTGTAATGGCTATGTTAGAAATGGCATGGGTAAAATAAAATGATATAAATATCATTTTTATTATTATTATTGTTGTTCTGCTGTCTTCCTTCTTTAATGCATTATTACTGGTACCGTTTTTTTTCCTGGATTAGTTCCTTTCTTTGTTCCTACTTGTACATATTTGAGCACAGCACGTGAATTAACCCTAAAGAAAGGATTAATAAAAATCAGACATGGCGCACTTCTTCCAATACCAAAACGATGTAAAGTATCAAGTACAGTTTCATACCAGTTATAAAACTTAAACATATCCTGTTACGTCACTAGCAGGTAATTCTGGGTTAACCATCACTTTACGATACTTCTTATTACAGCTTTTGTCTAATTCTATTCAGATATAGACTGTTTCTGGAACGTGTTTGTTTGTTTATACATATTCACACACATAATATCGACTATCATATTTCCATTCCACGACACATGCCAAGTGTAATTGTATAACCTCAACATGCATACCGACTCTGGAATTACATCTTTCAGGTACTAACTGGCTTTTCGAATATCACGCAGTATCTGACACCAGAAGCTGAAATTACATCTTCGTAAGGTGTTGCTATAAATTGAGATCCACGTGTTTTATACCAGTATATATATTCGTTATTCGTTTTACGATAGGATTGATGCGCATTTTCCCATTCATGATCCGTTCCATGATGGAACCCATAAGTGTTCTCTTATCCGTTCCACGACGGAACCCACGCGTGTTCTCTAATCCGTGTTCTTTAATCCGAGTTATTTATAGCGTTTGAAGTTTTGTCAGTATTTTACAGTTGTCAATGCAGTATTTTGAGCTGGTCCCTAATGAGAGAATTTGAAATTACGAGAGGAACATTTACCAGATTCACATTTATTAACTCTCCAATCCCCATAGACCTTTCAAACAAAGGCTATTAAACATTAAAAAATGTAACCAAAAAAACATTCACATTTATTAGGGTTTTTTGGTTACATTTTTTAATGTTTAATAGCCTTTGTTTGAAAAGTCTATGAGGGTTGGGGAGTTAATAAATGTGAATGTTTTTGGTTACATTTTTAATGTTTAATAGCCTTTGTTTTAAAGATCCATGGGGATTGGAGAGTTAATAAATGTGAATGGTTTTTT
>NW_013747926.1:0-1437 GCF_000517525.1 Limulus polyphemus
ATGTGTGTGTAAAATAATAAACACAAATAAATAAAGCCATGGGTTTCGAGTGTATTTATTGTCGAAAATGTTTTCTAAATGTTCAAATTTTATTTACGTATTCATATGATTGAACATTTAAATATTCCCCAGTTATTACTGTACTGGGCCATTGATATTATCCAAATTAGGTATATAAGGATTCGGAAAGAAGATGATGAAGATGAAGGCTACTCTTCTTCTGAAGAAAACGATTTTGTTTAAATGTATGAAAATTTACAGGTCCTTTTAGGACCATCACATTATGGGAAAAGAGAAAGTTATTATTGCACATATCGCCTCTACTGATGAAAAGTTCCCACTTTTTATATTCTCAATAAACATTACCATTAATTATTGTCTGATTTTTACTATTTCTATATTTACATATAGGGTGAAATATGTCAGTTTTAAGCTGTATGGGATAGTTCATTTAGTATATTTGATTATCTATCTATAAAGTGTAAATGAAAGATATTTCATGATACTGTAACAATTTCAAAATCCACTTAACGAAAAATCTATTTTGAAATAGCCAAAGAAGAATAACTTGATTTATAACTAATCGTTTTTAAACGATTATGATTGTCAACTCATTTTCGGTAATGTGGTGATTTATTCTATGTGACTAATAACGTGTTAAAACAAGTATGTACTGCAGGTATTTTATAAGCTAAGATATTTTCGTAAATAGTATATTAGTTTATCTTGAAGTTTTATAAACAAATGTATGAGTATATGTGATACTGAAGCCTGAGATGTTATTTACATATACTAAAATTACATTAGTTTATGATGAGAAGTGAGCTAGTGTGTTACTGTATAATTAACTATTAGATGAACACAAGGGCAACTTTGCCTTGACCACATGACGTTATTTCCTAATGGTCAAGGTTTAGCTAACACTAAAGGTTTTTATAAACTTGAAGCTCGACCCTAATATATTTTCTAATGCTAAGTCAGTTAGTTGATTTGTGTACGTCAGATTTGGTAAACTGTATGTTGAATTAAAGGTTGGTGGATGATAATGACGTCAGTATTTCCATGGTGGTTTTTTCTACTGTAGAATAATGTGTTACATGTGTATAGATCTGATGACACATTGAAAAAAATATGCCATAAACCTTCCTTCGTAGCATAACTGTCTGTGTGTGTGACTAAGTGATTATCTATCATCAAAGTAACTAGCTTGGCGTCAGTTCAAAGTCATATGGGTCTAAGAGATTAGTTAGTTTTATGAAATTTTAATAGAAAATGGAGAAACAACAATTGTCCTATGGAACATTTTCTGAAAGAAGCTATGAACAGCTTAGAAATGTATTCCACACTTTCACAAGATTTGTGTACACAAAAAAGTTTGGAGGTGTGTATGCCAGTGATCAATTCCTAATAGCATTAGGCAGACTCAAAGTTTAATAC
>NW_013747927.1:0-1438 GCF_000517525.1 Limulus polyphemus
CATGATTGCTGTTTAGTGTTTTATTTGTTTAATTATCGTTATATTTAGCAACTGTACTTTGATGATGTATAAAGACTGATGTAAATTACATTTTTATTCTGCTTTAGATACTGAAGATGGAATCTGATAGAATTCCAAAACGTTTATCCATGTCCCCTTTTTGTCAATAAACAATGTTGTTTATCATAAGTGTCGTAATCTTGTTTATAATCAAACTTCGTTTTCCTTCGAACACATCGATTGCTAACATAATTTTGATAATGACAAAACACATTAGTGTTACTAACTAGAATATAATATGAAGAAATTCTCTACGTTTAACTGATTACGTTAAAAGAAGAAAAACACGAAACGTTTAAGAACATCAAGGATGAAAACACCTATAAAATAATGATGTAAAATACAAAAAAAGAAAATCCCTAGCATAAAAATGATTGGATCTTTCTCCATCAATCACTTCTGTCGACACCTTAAATCAATCGTCTTCTACTCTAAAATATACACCCGATACCTTAAATCAATCGTCTGCTACTCTAAAATATATATCCGATACCTTAAATCAATCGTCTGCTACTCTAAAATATACATCCGATACCTTAAATCAATCGTCTGCTACTCTAAATTATACATCCGATACCTTAAATCAATCGTCTGCTACTCTAAAATATACATCCGATACCTTAAATCAATCGTCTCCTACTCTAAATTATACATCAGGGCAAGAAAAAAGACCTCTTTATGCTCGAAGAAACATATAGTGAAGACAACTTCTGGTTCCGTTCAGGATAAACATCGGGGCGCCAATAAATAAATAGGGCTGTTCTTAGGTTTCTGTGTCTTCTTTCACTGGTTGTCTTGTGACACGAGAGAAGGAACTTGACTGACACTGAAGATCTAATCCCCCCCCCCCCGTACAACCTACATTTAGTTTATGAACAGTTGAAAATCACCACTATATGATATGAACCCGACATCACCTACAATCTACATATTGTTTATCTACAATTGAAAACAAACATTATATGATCCTACACTCGAGTACAAACTATAAGATAATATGAAACCTTCAGGCTTAGTAATGATTAGATTATATGAAAACATCAGGCTTAGAAATGATCATATTATATGAAAACATCAGGTTTGGAAATTATTAGATTATATGAAACCATCAGGTTTGGAAATGATCATATTATATGAAACCTTCAGGCTTAGAAATGATTAGATTATATGAAACCATCAGGTTTGGAAATGATCATATTATACGAAACCATCACATTCTCTCTCTCTCTCCATCTTAGTCATTATATAAACTATTGGATCAGGTTCTCTCTTTCCATCTTATTCATTATATAAACTATTGGATCAGGTTCTCTCCCTCCATCTTATACATTATATAAACTACTGGATCAGGTTCTCTCTCTCTCCATCTTATACATTA
>NW_013747928.1:0-1438 GCF_000517525.1 Limulus polyphemus
TTCTTATTGACTGTACACAGTATCGTTAATTCTTCTTGCTTGTCAGTGATAGTACACAGTATCTTTAAATCTTGAGTCTTCTTATTGACAGTACACAGTATTGTTAAATTCTGTGTCTTCTTTTTGAAAGTACACAGTATTGTTAAATCTTGTGTCTTCTTACTGACTGTACACAGTATCGTTAAATCTTGTGGCTTGTTATTGATAGTACACAGGATCGTTAAATCTTATTGCCTGTTATTGATAGTTCACAGTATCGTTACGTATCGTGATTTCTTAGTAATAGTACACAGTATCGTTAAATATCGTGTCTTCTTATTGACAGTATACACTATCGTTAAATCTTGTGTATTCTTACTGATAATACACAGTATCGTTAAATCTTGTGGCTTGTTAGGGATAGTGCACACTATCGTTAAATCTTGTGTCTTCTGATTGACAGTACACACTATCGTTAAATCTTGTGTCTTTTTATTCACAGTACACGGTATCGTTAAATCTCGTGTCTTCTTATTGACAGTACACATTATCGTTAAATCTTGTGTCTTCTTATTGATAGTACATAGTATTGTGAAATCTCGTGTCTTCTTATTGACAGTACATAGTATTGTTAAATCTTGTGTGTTCTTATTGATAATACACAGTGTCTTTAAATGTTGTGGCTTGTTAGTGATAGTACACAGTATCGTTAAATCTTGTGTCTTTTTAGTGACAGTACACAGTATCGTTAAATATTGAGTCTTCTTATTGACAGTACACAGTATTGTTAAATATTGTGTCTTCTTTTTTGAAAGTACACAGTATTGTTAAATCTTGTGTCTTCTTACTGACTGTACACAGTATCGTTAAATCTTGTGACTTGTTATTGATAGTACACAGGATCATGAAATCTTATTGCCTGTTATTGATAGTTCACAGTATCGTTACGGCTCGTGTATTCTTAGTGATAGTACACAGTTTCGTTAAATATCGTGTCTTCTTATTGACAGTATACACTATCGTTAAATCTTGTGTCTTCTGAATGACAGTACACAGTATCGTTAAATCTTGTGTCTTCTTATTGATAGTACATAGTATTGTGAAATCTCGTGTCTTCTTATTGACAGTACATAGTATTGTTAAATCTTGTGTGTTCTTATTGATAATACACAGTGTCGTTAAATATTGTAGCTTGTTAGTGATAGTACACAGTATCGTTAAATCTTGTGTGTTTTTATTGACAGTACACAGTATCGTTAAATCTTGAGTCTTCTTATTGAAAGTACACAGTATCGTTAAATCTTGTGGCTTGTTAGTGATAGTACACAGTATCGTTAAATCTTGTGTCTTTTTATTGACAATACACAGTATTGTTAAATCTTGAGTCTTCTTATTGACAGTACACAGTATCGTTAATTCTTGTGGCTTGTTATTGATAGTACACAGTATCGTTAAATCT
>NW_013747929.1:0-1438 GCF_000517525.1 Limulus polyphemus
CGTAACAATATTAATCCATGCAACAACAATTCATCACCACTTCCCATAGGATATAATTACACCAAAGCCGATTGGAACACATTAAACCACTATACAGATGCGTTACTCCCCACACTTTAAATATTCAACTCAAACAGTGCAGAAATAGATAAATATGCATCAGATATCTCGAACGCTGTAGCCCAAGCGCTATAAACACTGTACCAATGTGCAAATAGTAATAGACATTAATTACTGGAAGGTCACCCAACAAAAACACACACTAATTCTAAAAAAATGATGCTTACACAGGCTATACTTACAAACATGACTCCGAAACCTTAAACCTGAAATTAATCAAAAGGGTTATTAAAGAGCAACAAATTGAGAACTGGCAACAATTCTGCCATTCCATTGATAATAAAAGACAAAACTCGTCCCTTTTCTGGCGCAAATTCAAGTCCATTTGCAATAACTCAACGTCCAGTATCCATCACACTATTAAATACAATAACGACTGTGCTTTAACAGCCGAAGAAAAATCCAATTTATTTAGTGAATACTATAAAACCGTCTTTACAGTGAATAATTCAACAAGCTTCAATCGAGAACATTATCACAAAGTCAACGCTCATTTTGATAATAACAATCACACTTTTATACCTAATTTTCCCATTAGTCTAAACCCTAAATACACACACACACTGATGTTAGTATTAGCAGACCCATATCTGCGGCTGAATTTATAGTCACTGTTGAAAAAATTAAAAACTCATCTCCCCGGTGAAGATGGCATAATAAATTACCGTATTTTTCGGAATATAAGACGCACCCTTATTTTGAAGACAAAGTTTTTTTTTTTTTTTTTTGGGGGGGGGGGGAAGTACCAGTCGCATTTGAAAGATTTTTATTGAACAAAAATTGAATTTGATACTTTCAAAATTAGTATATATTGTTCTATTGTTATAATTAAAAACTAGTATATATTGTTCTAAACACAAAAGAGCTCAAAACATCAAAATAAGAAAATACCGTAAATCAAAAAAAGGTTTACTGTTATTTAGTTTGGTTCAAAACCTACAAAATATTCATTGCTTTCACTGTAATTTATTTTTTTATTATTTAGGGAGCATTATAAATAGTTGTGTTTTTAAAAGAAAAACTACTATTGTTATAAATAACACATGGCTTGTGTATGTCATATATATACATATATATTATTGTTACGTCTCCGTTTTTTAATTGATTTTCCGTAACTTCGTACCGACGAAACTAAAGCGACACAAGCCTTTACTTAATAAAACTGGTTTATTCTTTCCGAATATAACTTAACCGATACACTTAACTTCAACAATCGCGCTAAACAAACGCTATAGCAACGAGCGTCAATAATACTCCGACCGCAGATCAATTACTCACTATCTGTCCACACATTACATTCCCCTCTTTTATATACCAG
>NW_013747930.1:0-2703 GCF_000517525.1 Limulus polyphemus
TACTAATTTTTAAAGTTTCGAAATTGAATTTTTGTTCAATAAAAATCTTTCAAATGCGACTGTAGCTTTTCTCCCCCAAAAACTTGGTCTTCAAAATAAGGGTGCGTCTTATATTCCGAAAAATACGGTATTTGATAATCACTTTGTAACACTGAAAATAGTTAATGTTACATAAGAGAGGCGTTTTCTTTAGTATATAAAAGTTATTTTTCTAGTAGCTTTTATGACGCATATTTTATAGTAACATACGTAAAAAATAACCTAAGAATTTCTCGTATATTATATAACAGTATTTGTTGTATGAACGATACCTTATGACACACATGAGCTAAGCTGCTAGGTCAACGACCCAAGGTTCAGATATATCCATCCCTAATTTAGAGCTGTTGACTGCTGATCAGAAGAAAAGCAAATGATCAGCAGCGTCCGACGCGCCGTTTAGATGACTTCTTTTAGTCGATCGTATTCAGAGAGATTTCACAGCTCTAACCATGGACCTTCAGATCCGCGGGCTGGCAGGCTTATCACGACAAGCCCCTTATATAAGAAAAATGTACTGTTTTGTTTTTCAAATAACATTGAACTGGGCGTGGCCTAGTGGGTAGCATGTTTGAACTGTCAATTTTAGGGCTCGTAGTTTGCGAAATGATTCCCAGAAACGCGCTCCACACTTTTGGGCCGTGAGTATGAAATAAGAGTGAAGGTCATATCCTATTATTCGATCAGAAACGAGGAGCTCAAGAGTAGGTGGTAGTTGCTTTTAACTAGCTGCAGTCCCTTTAGTCTATCAGTTAAAATTAGGGACGTTCTATGAACAGATCGCCCTTGTGTAAATTTTTCGCGAAAATTCTAAACAAAAATGAGTCATTAAAAAAGAAACTTGCAGAGACTGCTATATGACATATTTTAAATAAACTTTAACTATTAAAGGAACAATTCATGGTACATTGTCATTTTAAAATGATTTAGATTAAAACAAAATAAATTTTACATTTGTTTTTTTTTAATTACGAAATAATACTGTTTATTTGTATATGAATTTCACGCAAAACTAAACTGTAAAAAAAAGTAAAATGTAGCATCAAGTTATACGGTTTTTGCAATGTTTCGACTTTATTAATATAAACCATCCCCTCTTCCATCTTTCCGGTGTCAATAAAATTCTCTAAAGTTCAACACTTGACATTGTTCAAGCTCATGGAATGGTAATCCCTATTATTAATGCAACTTTAATAGTTTGTTCACTACTTTGTTTGTTTGTTTGGGTTTGTAATTTAAGGTTTGTTCACTACTATTATCATGATTAAACAAAACACGATCGTAATAACAGGAAGCATTTATTAGACGTTTCGGAATCGTCATAATTCCATCATCAGTAATCTAGAGGTACAAAACAAACAAACAATATTTGTAATCACAACAGAAATATGTACATGAAAAACAAACGATTCGAATATATAAATATAACACGAGAATATAAAAACTGAGGCACAAGTGAAATAGTTAAAATAGGTTTAAATCCAGTGAAGACTGTGTGTTATTTAGGGACAGGAGAAGAGTATTTACGTATAATGTTTCTTTTATAAGAAGTTCAGTATCATGTTTGGCTGTTGAAAGAATTTTAAAGTTTAAGAGGGAAATTGGATGACCTGTTTCTGATTGTGTTAACAGAACGCGGAGTTGGGAGGGTTTGTAACCTTTCTTACAGTTTTTTTTAGATATGCCCATGTGTTGATATGCTCGTAGTTTAAGGTGGCATTTGGTTTCACCAATATATGAGGCTTGGAGACTCATCTTTGATGTCAACCTCATTGTTTGGACTTGTACCGTCTGTGTTGGGCGGTCAGGAAGATTGACATAATCGAGCCAATTGCTGATTGATCATGATCAAGATTTATTCCATTGGAAGCTAATGTTATATTTTTGGTTTGTTTTCAGGTTACATTAATATTTTAAGTTACCCGATTTTTCAAAGTTTCATCCTAGGTAAGTTGCATTGGGTTTCCATCCCTTTTTATATATTCATGATTCATTGATAATAAGACATTCATTGTTGGTAGTTGAATGATGTCAGTTATCCTTGGTATAGCCACAATATTATATAGGCAGGTGGGGAATAGTCAAAAGCAATACATGATATCTGCTGAATTTCAGGTATTGAAACACACCTGCCGAAGTGGTGATGACTAGCTGCCTTCTTTCTAGGGACGGCTAGCGCAGATAGCCCTCGTGTAGCTTTGCGCGAAATTAAAAACAAAACAAAACATATATTATGAAGAACGTAAGAAAAGTATACTTAAATAGCTATGGTCTTTACGGAGTCTGTTTTTAGATTTGATCTAAGTAGGTAGCTTAGAAAGTTAATATGAATCATAAAAAGGCTTAAGATGGAATTTGAAGAAGAAAATAAATATATTTATATATATAAGTACATATTTGTTTGTTTGTTTTGAATTTCGCGCAAAGCTACACGAGGGCGATCTGCGCTAGCCGTCCCTAATTTAGCAGTGTAAGACTAAAGGGAAGGCAGCTAGTCATCACCACCCACCGCCAACTCTTGGGCTACTCTTTTACCAACGAATAGTGGGATTGACCGTGTCATTATAACGCCTACACGGTTGAAAGGGCGAGCATGTTTGGTGTGACATGGGATTCGAACCCGCGACCCTCAGATTGCGAGTCGAGCGCCCTCTAGCCACCTGG
>NW_013747931.1:0-1437 GCF_000517525.1 Limulus polyphemus
TTGAATTGTGCTTTTTCTCTGTATGTTATACAAAGTATTTCTAGTTTGATGTTATCTTAGTTATCAAAGCGAATGAGCACCAACATATTGTCCTGTACCATAAGTACTATAAAATGCCAACTGAATTTAGTCAATAATGTTACCTTCTATTTCGAAATATTTCGCTCGTCTGGTACAAGCTTATTGAATGTGCGAATGCTTTTGATAGTTACATGTATAAAACCGGTGCACACTTATGAAAAACTAGTGAACACGTGTTTATATGAGAACTAACGAATTTGTTTATAACTATTCTAATTTCATGTGTACATTATAAACGTTAGAGCTTTCTTACGAAGCTTCTGTTTCAAAACGTTATCGTGTAAATGTTTCAGTAATTCTTTTGCCACTTAGTTAGACGTCAGCATTTTCAGTTTATACTCGTAATTGTGTTTGTTTTTGTCGTGATTTAACTTCAAACTGTAAGCGCTATATAGCTATTAAACCGTAATGTTGAATCACAGAAGTGTATATACAATAACATTTCTAAACTTTACGAAATAAGGCTTGACATATTATCTCAAACAAATTGAGAAAGGCTTTACTAGACAAAAACATTATTTATTCAGATTTTGCATATAAACTTTCAGTCGTGTTACAAATCCTTGGTTGTGTTGATCCACTCTATTATTGCCATACTTGTATTTATCACCTATATTAAAATGCTGAAATAAACTTCTACAATACTTCAATTTAACTGAGAAAGATGTTTTGTGAATGATTCTCGTGTCCATTAACATATTTCCAAATGTAATATGTATGAGCAAAATAAAAAATACCTAAATAAACTAATTTTAACAGAAATAATTTTGCAATCTCTTTCATTTCATCCCTTACAAAGATGGAACGCATTTTATTCTCACATGAGCTATGCGGTCAGATCAAAGGTTTTATGCTTCAGATACAGTCGTCTTTAATCTTAATTACCAACAACAGAAATGGCTGCTAGCCAGATGGACCCGCCGCCTGGGGAATTTTTACCACTTTTTAACCTTGTACAGTAAGTTATTATTTTAATAATTTGGAGACTGGAAACAATCTCATTTTTATTGAATTGTGTATAAAATAATTGTTTTTTTTCAATTTAGTTTAAAAAATCTACTTAAATTCTTACATATATTTCAAAATTTTAACATCATGTATAATATCAATCGTAATAATTTGATAAAACTATAAATATACAAAACATAAAATTTATTATCTCTTGTTGTAATCTAAATGTAAGATTACTAACTATATATCAATGTGGATATACTGAAAAGTATATTAATTGAAAGAGCTTTGTTCATGGAACCTGCAACAAGACAAAAAATACAAATTATTAATATGAATTAATTTCATGTTCTTTGTTTTTACTCCGGAATTCACATAAAAAAATCAACTTGAGAAGATTATTCG
>NW_013747932.1:0-1437 GCF_000517525.1 Limulus polyphemus
CTACCCTAAAAAACCAATAAAAATAGAAATATAAATCAGATATTAAACCACCCTTGATTTCCATCGAAGAACATCATCACACCTTCTCCCTAGTATAGTTACTCCATGATATTAAATTACGAAATATACAACCTTACTGTATATTTCTGGTACTAGTGGTATTGACACTTTATCACTGCAAGATATTAAGAACTATTCAATATAGTATAAGCAGTAATACTTCGAAATATTTCAGTTAATAATGCTACTAACTATAAACCCACCTATATAGTTCTAGTACCCCTTCCTCCTCCCTTTCTAAGGACATGACTTTCAACTATTACTAGGTAAATTGAGCCAGGCCCAACTGCTTGAAGTTAGCCTTTCCAGCCCAGAAATACTGAAAGTATTGTTACGTCTCCGTTCGTTAGTTAATTTTCCGTAAATTCGTTCCGACGAAACTTTAGTGACACAAGTCCTTTCTTAAATAAAACGGGTTTATTCTTTCCGAATACAACTTTACGATACACTTAATTTCAACAGTCGCTCTATAACAAACGCTATAACTCACAACGAACTTCTCACGTGCTCAACAATATTCTTACTCATTACCTCCGCAGTTCAATTACACACACATTGTTCCGTCACGTTGTGACCGTCTTATATATACAACACTAACACATACATGTATCTAGTAAACGCTAGAGAATTCATGAAGGAACAGGATATTTTTAGAAGTACGTGGCGTGATACTAGTCACTTGACCTCGCTGACGCAACAGTATTATGAAGTTAACGCTAGTCTTTATAATAAGCTTTTATATGCTAGCGACCTCTCATTAGTTTAATATTTCAAGTTAGAAATAATTGTTCTCAAGTTGTTTGTAAATGATTTACTTTCTAATAATTTATGAATTTTATTATAAAATAATTTAAAGACTTTACTAGTTTCATAATTACTATAACCGTTCAATTGAAGTTTATATTTTAACAATTCTACGTAAAATTCAGGGTTATACAGTGCTGAGTGATCGCATGTACGCTTTTTATGTAATACAGCCCCCAGTGGCACAGCGGTATGTCTGCGGACTTACTATGCTAGAATCCGGGTTTAGATACCCGTGGAAGGCAGACCACAGATAGTCTATTGAGTGGCTTTGTGCTTAATTACAAACTATTATGTAATACAATTTATTTGAAAACTTTTATACACATACACACACACACACACATGCACATATATATATAAATATACACCTGCAAAAAAGTTAAGCACCCCCAAATATTTTTCAGGATTGCTTATTGAAAATAAGGTTTAATTTTCATGATGTTGAGCAATGTTCATAATTTCAAACATAATTAAAAGGATGTGAGCGTTCAGGTGTGGCATTTAAATCAGGCGCGTTTTTTCCCCACGTGCAACTTGCTCCCTTCTTCACGTCCAATATGCACTATTTTC
>NW_013747933.1:0-1437 GCF_000517525.1 Limulus polyphemus
TTAACTCCAGCACAGAGGTACCAAGGTTGGTACAGTCGTCAGGATTCAAAGCCAGAAAAGGTCAGCTTTCAGAGAAGTTTGAGGGACTTTGCTGGCACTGTAACAAACCTGGGCACAAGAGAGCCCAATGCTGGCAACTTCAACACAGGGAAGATGATACAGCAGGAAAGGCTGCTACCCAGAAAGGTTGTTGGAACTGTGGAGAGCAGGGACATACGAGGAGCCAGTGTAAGAAGAATACCACCAATAAGTCAGCTTCGGGAAACCAGTAGTGGTTGGTGCTAAGGGACGCCCACCAACCCCTACCGTGAAAGTCCCAACAGCTAAGTGTAAAATGACAAGCACACATAGTGTCTACGTTTGTTTGTTTGTTTTGAATTTCGCGCAAAGCTACACGAGAGCTATCTGCGCTAGCTGTCCCTAATTTAGCAGTGTAAGACTAGAGGGAAGGCAGCTAGTCATCACCACCCATCGCCAACTCTTGGGTTACTCTTTTATGAACGAATAGTGGGATTGACCGTCACATTATAACGCCCCCACGGCTGAAAGGGCGAACATGTTTGGTGGGACGGGGATTCGAATCCGCGACCCTCAAATTGTGAGTCGAATGCCCTAACCACCTGGCCATGCTGGGCCTAGTGTCTACGTGACAGGGAAGCTGGATGGCCAAAGGTGCAACTTTGTCATAGATTCTACATCTTAGCAAACGCTTGTGAGTATCAAAGTGTTGGATCACAAAGGCATACCACAAGCTGTACAGAAGCTCTGTGGTGTGACAGGACATTATGCAAGGTTGTGGGGACCAGTGTGGGTAACTATTGAGCTCATGGTCATGAAGGACAGACAGAAAGTATACTTGGCTGACATTGAAGACCAATGTATTTTAGGATTAGACTATTTACTACCGAGGAAGTGTGTAGTTAGCTTCGATAAAATGACGTTTGAAAACAACAAAGGCCAGACTCCAGTGTGTGTTGCTACATCCGTTGATCTGCATGTCACAGCACTTAAATCAACTACAATACCCCCGATGTCAGAGAAGATAATTTGGAGGTAGGATAAAAGAACATCCCCATGGAAGCCTAATGCTTGTGGAAGCAGTGGAAGACCTATCCAGGCCAGCGGATTTGAAGATTGGAAGGTCACTTGTGGCAGGTCATCAAGAAGTACCTATAACAGTGGCCCATTACTCTAAATGTGAACAGACACTTAAGGAAAAGGCATTGTTGGGTGTGTGCCAGGAGGAAGAGCCAGTCAATGTTAAAGCAAGAAATACAACTGCAAAGAAAAGACATACACTTACAGAACATTTAACTGACCTCTATAAGTAGAGCATAGTCCATTTGTCATCATCACAGTCTCTTCAGGTAAAAGAACTTTTGGCAAATTATGCAGACGTCTTTTCGAAAGGAGATCATGACCTCGGCTGCACAAACC
>NW_013747934.1:0-868 GCF_000517525.1 Limulus polyphemus
TGGTCGCTATATTCAGTATTCGATATGTTTGTTTTCAAAATATCCCTGCAGGGCTACAAACACGGTTTGTGTGTTTTACTGTAGGCTGTTCGGAACGTGACAGTCACGCAGGAGATATATTTGTGGAGAAGAGCGAGCGGTGTGTTATGGGATTCAAAATGGCTGCTAAGTGAGTCTGTAGTACTTATAATGAACCTAATCCCACCCTCGGGCTCAACTAAGTTAAACGTATGTCTTATTTTGGGGAGCGTCTGTTAATTTCTGTTCATTCTCTTATTTTCGACGTTATTGTCAACTTAACACATAATAACAATAGGTTAAGTCATATTTTAAGAACACATATAAGCCTAATGAGGTTATAGAAATGTTAAGTAACATGCAAATCTAATAAAAGGTTAGACTTGACCGTAATATTTTCACCAATGCGAAGCTAATATTTGACACATTTCAATAACTTTTCATTTGAATTCCTCTGTCAGTCCCCCAACAGCTTATCTTTTCAAATTGTAATATCGGCTTAGTCTTATTCGCTGTCCCTTATACGGGGATTAAAACTTGTTGTTTCTTATCATTCGGTGTCTATAACAATGAATACAATCAAATGTTTCTCCGTACGTCTATGATTATAAATAAAATGAAATATTTTTACATTATGTTGTCCTTGTGCAATAAATAAAAAAATATACACAACACTTTAGACAATTACACACTTAGAATCATCACTTACGGGGACGCTGAACACTTAAAACCATCATTTACTGGGATATTAAGTACTTGAAATATACACATAATGGGATACTGAACACTTAAAACCATCATTTGCTGGGATATTAAGTACTTGAAATATACACATAATGGGATACTGAAC
>NW_013747935.1:0-4465 GCF_000517525.1 Limulus polyphemus
GCACACCGCCTGGATGGCTTTAGAGACCTGATTGACTATTACACCGAGATCCCTTTCCTTCATAATAATGTTAAGGTTATTCCCATCCAAACTGTACATATAATTCAAATTATGATGACCCACATGCATTATCTTGTATTTATTATAAATAAAACCCATCTGTAATTTATTTGCCCAACTCACTAAATGATCTAAATCCTTTTGTAAAGCAGCAGCATCCTCTTCACAGCTAGCAACACCCAAGACCTTAACCCGTTACCTACCGTGGCCATTTTGATCTTATCGTGAGAGCAAAATCACATTTGTGAATTGAAAAAATTATAGAGAACTTATCTTTTATTGGATTTCAGATTTTATTTTGTAAATAGTAGCATAACATTAAATTATTTGTACAAAATTGTATTATCTAATGAAGTTTAAAGAGGAATTTAATGAAAAAAATCCTAAAATACGTTTTAGACTGTAATTAAGCCCCCTCTAAGAAGAAAATGTTTTTTCAAAATTTCTTTTACATTTTTCCTTCCACTTCAGCACTGGTCCTGCCATCTTATGATTGGTATCTAAACCTTCTTCTAGTCTGTTTTCTTTATAAAACAGCATCTGGGCATGTTAAACTTCAGTTGTAAAACTTTTAGCCAATCCTAGTCAAAGGTGTCAATTTCAGTACCATGTTATTCCAATCGCTGTATTTCACATTTCACAAATCATAGGATGATAAGGAAAGCACATGATGAAACGTTGTTCTCTGGATTTTACAATATGAATGTGGGTGGTGCTTATTATAGTAACTGCCATTTTATGTAGAGGTTGTATTTAGTATTGCTCAATAGTGTTTTACCATAAGCATTAGAAAACTTGCTTCTGGAAAAAAATTGCATGGGATGTACGTGGCTTTTATTATTTTTATATTGTAGATTAAGTCATGCTGTATTATATATCTATTCATATTAATCATTATATTGAAAAATTAACTCAAAATAGATATATTTTTAGGAAAGAAGTTGATCCACGATTGTTAGGGTTAAGAGCTATCGAGTGGTGAGTGCAAGGTCTTTACATGAATTAGGCTTAGCACTTTGAACTGAAAGAGTTTGTGATTTTTTATATTCTTTTGCATTTAAATTTGTAGTTTTAAGTTCAATAACTTAGCATATATTTTATATTTAGTTCATAATAATAATAATATGATTCAGTATTTAGAATGATAAACTTGTGTGAGTTGTAAGTAATACTACTAGTATCTGTTGGGCTGTAAAACATTCCCACTAAAAGCCTTTTCCCTTTATATCTGCTAACAGAAACCCAAATGGATTCAATCTCCTTGCTATTATCTTTGATATCCTCAACTTCAACAGGATGTAATTCACATTTTACATCTTCAGTACTTTAGTAAAAAAACAAAAACAAAAAGCTACTTCACAACAGGCTATCATTACACACCAGATGTAGTAAAAAAAGTTAAACAGCTGGTACCAGAAGTAATTCAAAAATACAGTCCAGTGTAATTAAAGTAAACTTCCCTTAAAACTGTACAGTTGTTATGAGTTTAGGCCTAAAAGTAACAAAACAACTGTGCATCTAAGCCTTTCTCAAAGCACATAGCTAAATGGAAGACCAACTGTTGGAAATTGTAACAGAAGTACCAGTTATGTAACAAATAGAAATATGTCATCACTTTGGGTGAAGTATATTTCCCTTTAAGTGTCTGCAAAAAGTCTTGCTATTTATTGTCATCTTGCTGGCAATATAACATTTCAAAAATAATACAGTGTATGTTATAATTTTTTTTTGGAGGGGGTTACTATGGTTATAATTTTCAGCTGAAATGGCATTGTAAGCATTTCAAGAGTCAAGAAAAATTTCAAAAATGCCACTATTTTATAGTAAATACCATATTTGTGAGGACTGTATGTCAATAAGGTATGGGTATCAAGACAAAGCATCTAGCCATACAGCCAAGTCAACATACCAGTTCCTGGGAAAGATGCAAGTACAAACTGGAATTCATACTATACCATTTGCAAATGTCTCCCATGGTCCTTTATGTCTTTCAGCTGCTAAAACAGACCTTCAAAAATACTCAACCATGCACAGTTAATAGACTTTGGGAGTATACAAAGAGAAGGGGAGGGGACAGTGTTGACTTTAAGTATATTATGCAAGTGCCTCTTACACTGGAAATTGCACTGCAGAACAATATCCTGTAACTAGATCCATGACAAAGAACACAGTAAGTAGCAAAAGAAGGCTATAAGGCCTTGGAATTCATCCTTGTATCATTATCATAGATTGTGAACATCCCTCCTGTATAATATCTAATATTATTTCCCATTTTTGTTACTACACATTAGATGAATTGAGGTGGACTTAGCAAGGAGAAAACTTTTATTTCATAAACCACACTTCACGGTAATTATCATATTTATTTATGACCAAAGAACACTGCAATAATTATTGCTCATTTCTTATCACATTCTTAAGGTTAATATATATCTACAGAAAATATAAATGTAATCCTACGTAAAATAACTCAAGTTATCACTAAAGTAAAAGTCCTATGATTGTTAAACACAAACATCTACAATTATAGTGATAGACACCACATTTATGCGATCTTTCAAATAATCAGTTTAAAATATAATCAAGACAACATAATTTCATACAGCTTTTACCTCACAAAGTGTTCGTTATTACCCTCTGAAAGAGTAAAAACTTTTAGCTGTCACAGAAATTTTCCTGAGAAATACACTCACCTGTAGTGTTTATAACAACGAGAAAACTTCCGAATACTGTCATCACTTACAGCTACTGGAACTGCAACAAGTGCTGGGTAACTATAAATAAAAAATATATCTTTTTTCTATTTTTAACTACAAAACAATACTTTACCATTTGGGTGAATCTGATTCAGAAAAATCATTTCAGGAAAAACAATGGACAAAAAAGTATCAATTGTATTCTATACAAAATTCACATACTGGTCAATTACAATTATATACATTTACTAACAAATGTACAAGTATAAATAAGTACACTATTGCTCAGAAATGTATATACATACTGTGGATTTAAACCAAAAACTATGTGTCTTTCTTGTAGTATTGCTATAAGTCAACACAACACATACAATCATCAAAAAATAAGAAAAAAGACAAGCAGAGTTCACAGACCAAGTGATGAGGAAAGAATAGATGAAGCACAAAGTAATAACTAGCAAGAGAGAAGGAAAGAGAAGCATAGAAGACAAAGAATAATGATGCTTGATTAACTCAAAATGGTTAGGAACCAAGAATAATAACACAGAATTGTTGAAGAACACCAGGAACAGTGAGAAATAGAAAATCATGGTTGTCGATGCCTGCAAGTAGGCATGACACTGCAGAAGAAGAAACCTTTCTTGTGATAGTTGAATATTCAAAATCAGCTAGTTATTCTACTCATGTAACATAAAAGACTACTGACAGTACAAGAGCTAATATAATGCTAGAACCCTGAAAAAGCCTGTAAATAAAATTAATGAGACATAAAGTTAATAATAAATAAACACATCAACATATACAAATAACTAACAAATGCAGTTGGAGTAAGGTAAAATTTGAAATTATAAAAATGCTTAGAATCACTGTATAAGGAAAGAAGCAGTCACATTTTGCTCATTGGTTAATTGGATGAAACAATGGCTGTCTTCTTTCTTAACCCGATAACCACCGGCTACTAACTTTCTGCACAGCCAATGTAAGTCTTGCTATATTTCATTCCAACAATAAAACTAGTGCATGTAGTTTAAGAAACATAAAGCCTGTTACTTTTGATAAATTTAGTTTTTTTGCATTATGATCTTTAATATCTTGGAAAATTACATTAGGAAATGGTATTTATAAGAAATGATTACAATATTTATATTTGTTCCAGATTTGAACTTATTACTTTTTATGTTTTAGTACATTATTTTAAAATCCCTCAAAGCTTTTTATTGTCCATAAAATGCAAATTTTGTTTTTTAATTTTTTAAAAATCACATACTCACCCTATGGTTTCAAGTAATATACTGTTCAAGACCAAAAAATGATATTTCTAAGTAAACCTAAAAATAAACGAGTATTTTTTATTTTTAACTAGGATTTCATGTTTATATATGTACATAAAAAACATTTTAATTTTGTTTCATAAATGTATTTTTATTTCAAGTTTATGTTTATGTTTCATTGCAGCCATACTTTTGTTTATTGTGCTGAAAAAAAATCATGAGGTTAGCAGCGTGAACTTCGTACATTTGCCATAAACTATCATCCTGTCGGTGGTCACTCTCGATCAGTCCAGCACATTTGAACATTACTGTAGATATGATAGTTAGAAAGCTTTTCAGTACTTAAATATCATTTCTTTGAACTTCCAAACAAGTTTATTTCAACATATGTCCTTGTATGTTGTTTCAGTATACAGACAAAACTAATTGCCACTACTA
>NW_013747936.1:0-1434 GCF_000517525.1 Limulus polyphemus
AGGTTACATCCCAGCACATATAACTATATACAATCCTCAAGGAATGCTCACAGAATTTTTTTCATTCATTTTCAGTCTATTTTGGTAAAAAAAAAATAAAAAACATAAAAAATACAAAAGATACTTAAAAACAATAACTTTAAGCTTTACCTTAGTTCAAAGCCATTGTGCATTCAGATATCTGATTTTATGAGCCTTTTTTTTCTATGTACATTGTCCAAAAAATAATTCATGAAGTTTTCAAATACACATTTCAAAACATGGAAAATATTTAAGGCACAAGAATAGAATGTCCAAAAGCTACAATAATTCATCTGGCTTTCTAACTATCAAGATCTACTTGAAAATACCAGCAATCACAGCAAAAACAATGTTGTCAAAACCACACAGTACACAAAATGACCTTTCATTTTGTACTACTGACATAAAGGCATCAGCAAGTAAATAATTTCAAAAGCATGAAAAGTTGGAAGGAGATTCTGTGGTAGATGTTATAAATTTATTGATATCTCAAGAAATAAAGAAGATGGAAGGTTCTTATTTTATATTCTGGTCTGTCAATATTTATAGTTTGAGTATCTAATTGGTGGGCATTCTGAAGTACATATAAATTGAAATCTAAAAAGCAGAATTAAGAGAACAGTAGGTCACAAGACACAGAAGTGAAGAATGTGAATTTATTTAAATATTTGATTTTGAAAGTAATAACATTAAAACTTAGATAATGTAAAAATTTAACTTATAAACTAGGTTTTATTGCCACGCTTACCAACATACATTGCTAATATAGTAGTTTAATTAAATTTTGAAAGTAACACTATAAAAAGTTCATTACATGTGTACTTTGACCACCACCACCCCCAGCATGTATCTCAAGAGTTCTTTTTATATCTTACTGTAATGAAGTAATGGTGTAGCCATCTATATATCTATCTAGCTATGTGACCAAAATAATAATTACAATGGTGCCATCTGTTGCACTGAAATATAACAAGATCGTAATGCCACAATTGGTGATTGAGGCTTATGAAATGTGGCATCACAAACAAAAATCAATAAAAACATTTCACACTTTGGTTATTCAAAATTCAGATAATCAGAAAAATAACTGTGGTATGTGCAACAACCATTTCTTTATAACAGAACATAGTTTTAAATAAAAGTACCCTCCTCATAACAAGAACACAACTTTCCTCAGGACTGTAAGTGAGGGTTTGATTATATCTTTATTGACATGGTTCTTAAATGTAGTACTAAAAAACTGAAGTTCTTAAAAACAATTATTTTTTCAATAAAGGATAGCATTTTTAATATGTAAAAACTTATGAAAATTTTAAGCCCTGTACATTGAATCATTTTGATTATGTATGACTTATGAGCACAATCTGAACACTTTTCCTGTGCAGTACTTCCCAGAAAAAATTAATTTTTTTT
>NW_013747937.1:0-756 GCF_000517525.1 Limulus polyphemus
ATGTTTTGATGAAGGGAAAGTCTACCAAATGAAGTTAATTATGTTTGATGAAGGGAAAGTCTACCGAATGAAGTTATTTATGTATTGATGAAGGGAAAGTCTACCGAATGAATATGAAGTATGTTTTCGTCAAAGAAAGATTTTGTGAATGAAATTGAAGTGTTATTTAATGGAGGAGGCCCGGCATGGCCAGGTAGTTAGGGCGCTCGCAATCTGAGGGTCGCGGGTTCGAATCCCCGTCCCACCAAACATGCTTGCCCTTCCAGCCGTGGGGGCATAATAATGTGACGATCAATCCCACTATTCGTTGGTAAAAAAGTAGCCCAAGAGTTGGCGGTGGGTGGTGAGGACTAGCTGCCCTCCCGTTAGTCTTTCACTGCTAAATTAGAGATGGCTAGCGCAGATAGCCCTCGTGTGGTTTTGCGCGAAATTCAAAACAAACCCCCCCCTAAAAAAAAGTTGGGGAATGTTTATCTTATTAAACAATAAGATGTTGGAGTATTAGATTCATGACTAATCTAAAATCAAACTCGTGTGGGAATGAGTAACTGGTAGGAAGAAGTGGAGGTTTAATTATAAGATGAATTAAGATCCGTAGCTGTTTAAGAAATGATCGAGTACGTCACCATTTCACACGTAAACACATATAAACATTGAGAACCGCGTAATTCTATTTTTAACATGCTTCCGAGTGCGAACACCTTCCTTAAGACTTTCAGATTCAAAAAACTTGGGCTTGATTTTGTTTGTTTGTTT
>NW_013747938.1:0-1437 GCF_000517525.1 Limulus polyphemus
GTAGGTTTAGTTTCTTAGAAAATAAAGTTTGGAGACTGCTTGAAAGAAACACATATACAACGTTTTGACAAGCTTTTGTCATCATCAAGTATAAGTAATTTATGTGCGAGTGTGTGTCTATATATATATATATATATATATATGAGAGGTATAGCTTCAAAACTATTATATTAATTACATTAATTGTCAACAGGCGATCAAGGTCAGCACTAAAACAATAATGAACATAATATAAATTCCAAACTCTGTTTAGAAAAAACAAAAACCTTCGCAATTTCCGGTAGTTATCCGAAAGTCATAACGGAGATTATCTGTGCTAATATCACCCAAAAGCGTTTGGGATATCCCATCTATCAGACAAAGTCCAAAAAGCAGATGAGA
Organism: Limulus polyphemus; assembly: GCF_000517525.1. Taxonomy (NCBI): domain Eukaryota; kingdom Metazoa; phylum Arthropoda; class Merostomata; order Xiphosura; family Limulidae; genus Limulus; species Limulus polyphemus. The sequence goes on from NW_013747938.1 coordinate 382, forward strand.
AACCAGTCAGCAGTCGTGGAAAATTCATTAAGGGTACAGAGTTGGGTGCTTACACCCACAACGTCTCAACTCTTACTGCCTTTCACTTTCTGGAGCCAGTTCTGGGAAGGCAGTTCTACTAAACAGTGCCTACCATCCTCCACCCTTAAAACTAAAAGTTCTAAAAAATCCTTAAAGTAGAATAAATACCATCCAAATAATTCTACTACATGTTGCTTCCAACCTCCACCCTTTTATAAAAATGGCTTATTAAAAAAAAGTCGTAAAAGAACTACAAGACTTACCTTAAGTAGTTCATATTGTCACATTATTCAAGTATAGCACGAGATAACTGAGACAAGCCCAGCTACTTGAAGTTAGTCTTATCAATCCTGGTTATACAGAATAAATTTAACTTGTATATTAAAAGTAGCTACCTACCTCTAATGACAAAAAAGGTTTTTTCCTTATTGAATATTTATCTAATAAAATACTTTAAAATTTATTATAAAAACAGTGGAATTAAACTCAGGAAGACTTTATGAAAGGTAAGAGAATACAAAGGTTCTTATTACATACTGTTGCGTCTCTGGTCGTTGGTTAATTTTCTGTAGAAATTCTTTCCAAAAAACTTAAGCGATACAAGTTCTTTCTTAAATAAAACTCGTTTATCCTTTCTCAATATAACTTTGCAATACGCGTAATTTCCACAATCAATTGAACTTAAACACACGCTATAATTCACAACAAACGATTCACGCACTTACTTACTACCGCACTTGACTCAATTGTCCGTCTCTGTCTGTCTGCAAATCTATATCGATTCATTGTCTGGTGCACTTATGTACAAGAATACCGCACATCTAGCAAACACTCGAGCATTCACGAACCTTCGAGAATATCATGACGTGTTACTAGCGTGACGTGACTTCCGCTGTCGTAACACTGCCCCTTCCTTAGTATTGTTTGTCCCAAACAATAGCCACTTATGTTAAACCAACAGATGATTAACAATAACTTAATTAAATGTACAGAATTTTCAAACACTACAAATACAAAATTAAAATTCTATAAAGT
>NW_013747939.1:0-1435 GCF_000517525.1 Limulus polyphemus
AGTATTGCCAGAGACCTTGGCCATAACTAAATGCAATCTTAGGTTTATCTGCTTTAGCCATTTTCATTTGATGGAAAACATACTTTAAGTCTAGAGTTGAAAACCACCTGGCTCCACTTAGAGCATAAAGAGTATCATCAATTCTTGGCAGTGGGTATGAGTCTTTTCGGTTATACTGTTAAGAGCCCTGAAGTCTACACAGCAACATTGGGTCCCATCCTTCTTCTGGACTAACACGACGAGAGCTGACCAACGACTATCTGATTTCTTGACCATCCCTTCTTTAATTAGGCCATCCATGACCTTCTCTATCTATTGATACTTTTCCAAAGCTATTCTCCTTGGAGAGATCGTTATTGGACGGTGATTGTCTGTGTTTATTCTGTGCTCCACAAGGTCTGTGCAGCCAAGGTCATGATCTACCTTTGAAAAAATGAAAGTCTGGGATGAAGACAAATAGACTATGCTCTTCTTATAGAGATTAGTTAAATGTTCTCGGAGAGGATGTTCTTTCTTTATGGTTGTATTTCTTGCCTTAACATTGATTGACTCTACCTCCTGGCACACACCCAACAATGCCCCTTCCTTAAGTGTCTGCTCATATTTAGAGAAATTGGCCATTGTTATGGGTACTAATTGATGACATGCCACAAGTAACTTTGCAATCTCCACGTCTGCTAGCCTGGATGGGTTTTTCACTGCTTCCAAAAACATTGGGCTTCCTGGAGATGTTATTCTATTCTACCCCAAATTATCTTCTCTGGCATAGGGGGTATTGTAGTTAACTTAAGTGCAGTGACATGCAAATCAACAGATTCAGCAACACTTACCGGAATTTGTCCTTTATTGTTCCCAAAACGTCATTTTATCGAAGTTAACTACACACTTCCTTGGTAGTAAGTAGTCCAACTCCAGTATGCATTGGTCTTAAATGTCAGCCAAGTATACTTTGTGTCTGTCCTTCATGCCCAAGAGCTCAATAGTTACCCACATTGGTCCCCACAACTTTGCATAATGTCCTGTCACACCACAAAGCTTCTGTATGGCTTCTAGTAATCCTTTGTGATCCAGCACCTTGATACTCACAAGGGTTTGCTGAGATGCAGAATCTATGACAAAGTTGCACTTTTGGCCATCCAGCTTTCCTGTCACGTAGACACTATGTGTGCTTGCCATTTTACACTTAGCTGTTGGGACTTTCACAATGGGGGCTGGTAGGCGTCCCTCAGCACCAACCACTACTGGTTTCCCGAAGCTGACTTATTGGTAGTATTCTTCTTACACTATCTCCTCATATGTCCTTGCTTTCCACAGTTCCAACAAACTTTCTGGGTAGCAGCCTTTTCTGCTGTGGCATATTTCCTGTGTTGAAATTACCGGCATTGAGTTCTCTTGTGCCCAGGTTTGTTATAGTGCCAGCAAAGTCCGTCAAACC
>NW_013747940.1:0-3028 GCF_000517525.1 Limulus polyphemus
CACACCCATATAAATATAACCAATACGACGCACCAAAAAACAGTATTGTTACGTCTCTGATCATTTGATAATTTCCAGAAAAATTCTTCCCGTGAAACTTCAGCGATACAAGTCCTTTCTTAAATAAAACTAGTTTATTCTTTCTCAATACAACTTTGCAATACACTTAATTTCCATAGTCACTTAATCACGCGCTATAATTCTCAATGAACGATTCACGCACTTTATTCACTAAAATGCTTGACTCAATTGTCCATCTATATCTTCAATCTCTCTGTCCGCTTTTCAATTCCGATTAATTGTCTGGCACACTTATATACAAGAATAGAGGGCTCCTAGCAAATACTGGATTATTCGTGATGTTCCCCAAACTTTCTAGAACTCATTACGTCTTACCAGCGTCACGTGACTTCCGCTGTGTGCTATAAACCTCGGAAGTTATAATTGTGATTAAACTTCAGATATTTACCAGGAATATTTATAAATTTCCAACATTATAAACCATTTAACTTCAGTGGATTCACATCAGACATTAGTACTTTTACGACATTATATAACTTCAGCGGTAAAAAAAACTCAAGCTCGATCTGTAATCAGCATGTGATCAGCGAGGCCCACAAAGCTAGCTTCGTCAACTCGAAATTAACTCGCTCATCGTGAACCCTCGATAAGATATCAAGGAGGTTCCAGACTAGAAAGAAGACTTTATATTGCTTGTAAGTTTGTAAAACGTCAGTATATAAATCATTGTTTGTAATAGCTATGTGTAATAACTGTTATTGTAAATTGTATCATTGTTTATATATTAAAACATATTTGTATAAAACAAAAGAAACTATGTGTATCAATCTTGGTGGCAAATATCATAAATTGGATATATATCGGCATTTATTTAAATACTAAGTCCAAAGTACAAGTTAACTCAGTTTCAGACCTTTCAAATTGTAATACATAACATGCTTATTTCCACTGTTTACATGTGTCGAAACGAAAATTTTTATCTAAATTTTGATCCCACAAAGATAATAATAATGATATGTCTGTTCATGATTTTGCTGTAAAACGTTTTCATGTAAATACATCTTTAATAGATGTCTCCTTTTATGTAGATCAGATTACAAAATCTTTATTGTGAGAAAATTAATAAATTGTGTCTAGATTTTATCATTATAATCACCTAACACAATGTATAAGTAGAACACCATCAACCTTTGTAAAACAAGTGTAAATGAATTATTTTGTCAAGATAAATGATTATTATAAATTCAAACTAGTGATACAGTAAATTTTAAATCATTACATGATATCGTCTTTTTCTGTACGATTGGTCAAGAAATGTAATTATTTATAGAATTAGTGTTTTAAACTTAACCATGTTGAGACAAGTTTATACAAGTCGTGTGCGTCATTGTCTCTGACGTCATAGCCAATTGTCATGTTATCCTACCCCTCTCTGATGACATCATTGAATGGCTCCGGCTCCCTCTGGTGACACTTTGTAGAACTTTGACGTAATCTCCTTTGTTGATATCATCCCCATTCCCTCCCTCCATGCGGTCGACACATGTGTGGCGCCCTCTAACGATGTGTCGCTTGGAATCCGGGATAACTACTGCTTTTGGAGCTTTACACTGTCATTACAGTCCATGTTACCATGACTGGGCAGGCTTTGTCTGACTTTCTGTGTCTTGACAACACCTCTGCAACATGGTTTCTATTGCAAAAAAGGCTGTTATTCAAAAGAAAACTACTACATCTTGCACACTTTACATAGTCTATCTAGTATATGCAAAAGATAGTGTTCCAGCTCACATTTTAACAGTCCGATCAAACAGAAATCCATAGGTGTTATATCTGGCAACTTTACAAGTATACCTCAGTATAGAATAACATGAATAAACATTTTATTGTAGTATACATCAATTTGATAGACATGTCGTGGAAGCAATTTATATACACGTGAATTATTTTGCATTTTCTTGGAATACATGGATGGATTTTGTCACTTACATTTGTGCTCGTGTATTTTCACATGTTAAAAGATGCCACAATTAGCTAACCACAGATAGCGTAAGAATTTTTGCAAGTCTCTTTCTTAGTGGCCTTAGAACCCTATTCTGATAAATATTCCTTTTATTTGCAATGCCACCAAATACATGAGGTAATCCCATCTTGGAAAATATAAATGCCTATCTTAACACATCTTTGTAATCAAATCTTAGTACATGAATATTTTGGGTCATAAAGGGCTGCTACAAAGTTAAGAAAATTACTTTTGTATTCCATGGATAACTACTAGTATATTCAAAGCTCTTACCCTGCCATGCTGAAAACTGATAATAAATATGCACTTTATCAAGACGGAGAAGCATTTGCTTTTCTGGAACTTATGAAAATAAGTTGGTTCTCAAAAGTTACCAGCAAGCTTTGCATCTTAATAATGATTCTGCCATCCATTCAGAAACTTATTTCACCAGTATACCAGAGACCCTAGGGCCAAATTTAAACTATTTATTATAAATACCTTAAAATCAACTTTGTAGTCAACTTTGCTGGTAATTTGTATGTTTTTCAACTGCTACTTCATATAATTTCCATCACAGGAATGAAAGGTGTGTTTATCAAAAGGTTAACTTAGCCAACACATTTTGGATCTTATGAAAAAACTCTGCTACCTTTCTTAGTCCATTTTCTGTATTTGACTTTTCGCCAAGATCATCTCAAGTATGCATGATTTCACAGAAACAGATGAAAATCGACCCTTCCAGAGTGTGGATAATGAATATGCTCACTAACATGAATGGAAAAGATTTAGCATTACCTGTTATTTGAGTTATATATTACTCTTCCACTTCGCAAAAGTGATGATGATTATGTATATTTCATGGCTCCACTGTATGTTTTATACTGTTCTGTAATAAGGCTACAGTTGGCTTTAAAATATTATAAAAATAGGTTAACCACTCATGGCATTGATGCAAACATTTCCAAATAGACTTTCTTACCATGTTTCTATCCGCTTCACCAA
>NW_013747941.1:0-2120 GCF_000517525.1 Limulus polyphemus
TTGAAAGATTAAGAAAAAAATCAAATGTCTTTTCAAAATTCCTATTATATCATTAGATGAATAATTCACTACACCACAAACTGGAAGAGCGACTTTAGAGCAATACAGTAACTAAAAGCCAGTGTTCATGATATTTAACTTGATATTTATACTTGGGGATGTATAAATAATCCAATACATTTCTCGGAACTTTTGTATATCTCAATAGTAAACCATTTATTCGTGGATTTTTCTTCTCCACTTTTCATATATTTTGGCAGATAAATATTCTCCCTTTAAATAATTTAGCTTATATATATTTTTAACCAATAAACCATATAGATCTAAAAAAATTTAGTAAAAAATTCAACTTTGTTGTTATGGAGTGATATGAAATATACGAATTATACCTTGCAGAAGCCTAACGTTTTATAAGATAAATTAGTTTTTTTAATCACTACTTTATGTTAACGCTAATGTAATTAAGTTTATATTTTATAATTAAATGGAAGATGCGATGGTATAATTATAATTGGAAGTCATATGTTTATTTGTATAAATTATTAAAGATTCCTGTCGAAATTTATAGAAAATAGTGTTGGCCATAAGGCTACTAATATTTAGTATTGAATATTTATTTCTAGGCTACAAATACGTTGGTTAAGATTAGTGTATGAGTTACGCGCTCATAGTTGTTATGTATGATGGGTGCATTGAGTGGGGTTTATATGGGAACTCGGGATTGGTATGTACTTTTACGGAATCTAGTAGTGAAGATGTGCAATTTGTACCTAGAGTTTGTAGGTTGGAGGAAAAGTTGGAGACTATCCTAATTAAAGTAAAGGCAATAGATAAGGAGAAAAGGGAACAAGATTTCAAGAGGAGCATAAGCTCTTACATGCAACGGATACATTAGCTAACAATGGCTTTCAGGAAGTTAGAAAGAGTACTATCAGGTCTAAAAGTAGTGGATTTAATTAAGGAGGTTATAATTATAGAAGATTATTGGACAAGTCATGTAGATAGAATAGTCTGTGGGGTAAATCGGGAGAAAAGATTTAGATTATGTTACTCAGGGCTACAGGTAGAGGATATAACTGACAGTGCAGGAGGTACAATAAAGGGGCTAGCAGAGATGCAGTTCTTGTTGTGCACTTAGGTGCTAATGACGTAGAGAAAGGCAGGCTAGAGTAACTAATAAGTACAAGGGGGTTGATAAAGGCATTTAAAGAAAAATTGCCACAAGTTAATTGTGTCAGAAACACTACCGAAAATTAATTGTGGGGATGATATTATAAGTATATCAGTAGGGCTGAATGCTAGGCTTAGGTTAATATGTAAGGATGAACAGATTGGTTAGTAGGACTTGTGGGATCAGTTCAATGAGATAAGAGAGTGTTTTGGAATGGACGGTTCATATTTGAATAGGATAGGTACTGGCTTGTTTGTAAAGGCTATTAACTCCGCTATAAGGGAAGCTTGAAACTAGAACTAGACAGTGGTTATGGCCAGGATAAGCTAAATGCTAAAAGAATAAGAGGCAAAGAAAAGTTTAGAATTGGAAATGAGTTTAAAGGAGTTCTCAGGGTAGGCTTAATTGTTACTATTGTAATGCTAGAAGAATAAGAACTAAAATAGATGACTTTATGGAAAGTTAATGATTTAGATGACAGAAATTACTTGGAAATATAGGGTTACAGGTAATTCATAGTGGTAGAGTACTAAAGAGAGGTAGGGTGGCTTTGTATATAAAATGTTGAAGTTGAGGATATGAAAGATAATAGCAAGGAGATTGGGAATCCATTTGGGTTTCTGTTAGCGGATATAAAAAGAAAAGGCTTTTAGTAGGAACTTTATACAGACCATCAGATGGTATTGATGAAACTAGTGAGAATCTTTACAATGATATTAAGATTTCAGCTCTGGTAATTATCGGTGATTTTAATTTCAGGCATATAGATTGGGAAATGCTAGAGTCAAACCATGAGGAAGAACGTTTTTAGAAACTGTTTGAGATTACTTTTTTCAACAATTGGTCAAGGAACCTATTAGAAACAATGCTATTTTAGATTTATTGTTAATTTCAAATATAGAATTGATTGAGAGACTAGAAATTGCGGAAAATCTGAGTGCAAGTGATC
>NW_013747942.1:0-909 GCF_000517525.1 Limulus polyphemus
CTAACAATATATTATGTTACTTATCTGGGAAGTCTATTGTTTCCTGTTTAATATATAACATGAACATTCTTTGCTTAGGCTAACAATATATTATGTTACTTATCTGGAAAGTCTATTCTTTAATATATAACATGAACATTATTTGCCTAGGCTAACAATGTATTATGTTACTTATCTGGGAAGTTTATATTTTTCCTGTTTAAGATATAACTCGAACATTCTTTGCCTAGGCTAACAATATATTTTGTTACTTATCTGGGAAGCCTATTGTTTCTTGTTTAAGATAAAAGATGAACATTCTTTTTTTTTTACTATGAAAAACATTTACTATCAACAAATGTACACGTGTACATCCTTCTAGGAAGACCTAAATCAAGACCTCTATTGTTTGCCAAGAGTATTTTGACGAAGACAGATTGGTCTTTGAAGGTACTTCAAGAGTTTCTGGTATATAGCAGAGACAAAGTGCTTTAGCGTATAAATGTATATACTAAGACATTATTTCCGAGTTTCCTTTATACATCTCCCAGAACCTGGCGGCACTGAGACGCGACATGGTCGTGGTGTTCGTTTGTTGTCTTTGTAAAATATCGTCTTTTTTTATTTTATAAACTTGTATAAAAAGTTTTGATGTGCTTTCGAACACTCGTCACTTAATTTGGAAGAGAATGATACGATTCCACTCCATTGTTTTTATTTTTTGGTCTGTAAGATTTATATTGTGAAAAAAGGAATAAACATACACGATGTATGACAAAATGGTTCGACAACTGGCTTGTGGAGAGAGACCCCCGGTGGCTCAGCGGTAAGTTTGAGGGCTAATATTCGGGGTTCAATTCCTGGGCCGGTCTCAGAGCAGATAGAACACTGTGCAGCTTTGCACTTAACAACAAACCGATAAGAGCCGGT
>NW_013747943.1:0-1430 GCF_000517525.1 Limulus polyphemus
ACTGCTGTTATCTCTCTTCTTGTTTATTTTCTCGTTCTTCTTGTTTCTTTGCTGTTCTTGTATTGCTGCCATCAAATCTGCTAAGCTGTTTTTCATTTGCCACTTTTCGTTTCCATCTTTTCTGACCCATTCTCTGACACCAATTTGTTACATCTCTGCTCGTTTGATAATTTCCTTAATATCCGGTATAAATTCTTTCCATGGAACTTCAGCGATACAAGTCCTTTCTTAATTACAACTAGTTTATTCTTTCTCGATACAACTTTGTAATACACTTAACAACTTTTAATCACAGTGATTCACACACTTTACTTATGGTGCGTACTGTTTGCTTGACTCAATTATCTCTGTCTTCAATCTATCTATTGCTGGCTTATATACTAAAAAAGAGGGCGTCTGGCAAATACTGGAACATTCTCGAGGTTCCCTGATAAGTCGTGATCCTTCTAGAAACTCCAGCAAGCATGCTCCCAGCGTCGCGTGACTTCCGCTGTCGTAACAGCGTCATTTAGAGTACTGTGTACAAGAAGGACATTGAATTGTTGGAGAAGGTTCAGAGAAAGGCCATTAGAATTATACCTGGGATGGTGGAATTGTCCAATGAGGAGAAACTAAAATCTCTAAACTTGTTTTCTCTGGAGGGGTGAAGGGTCGGAGGGGATTTGGTTGAAGTGTTTATGATTATTAAACACTTTTTTACTTCTAGACATTTCATCTTAATATAGATCTATCAAACTTTTCTTGTGTTTAGCAGTGAAAACAATAGGACAATGGGTCATAAATTCAAAGTTTGGCAACGTAGGAGTCATCTGCAGTTTAGACAGTATTATTTTTTAAACAGGGTGGTTGGTTTTTGGAATGAGCTGCCTTCAAGGGTGGTGGAGGCAGAAACTTTAACTGAGCTTAGGAAAAGATTGGGAGAATACATGAGTGGTAGGGAGTGGTTATAGTTGGGAGCTGGAAGGGACATTCTTGGTGGGCTAATAAGCTCCTTTTTGTCCCTTTAAAATTTTATGAATTATGAATATATACATGTTTGTGATAAATCAGACGTGTTCTGAAAGATATTTCACGCTGATTTTTTTATAAAAAAGAAGTTCTAATTGTCTTTACTAGAAGTTGAGATATAAATCTAAAACACCTCATTATGAACAGTTAATAAAACATACATCATAGAAGTATAAACAGAAACAATTAGAAGAAAGCAAAATGCAACAGTACTGTAATTGTGTATACTTCTTTGCATATATATATATATATATATCTAATACTTTGTGGGATATAATTTGTTTCCCAACACCATCAAACATGTTCATGGCATGCTGTTGCGATATATGAAACATATCAGGTGGCCATTTTCCTTCCTATTTTAGATAAGTGAAAGTTTCATGTTTGCCTAAAAGTTCTAAACTTTTTCAAACCTATATGTG
>NW_013747944.1:0-1435 GCF_000517525.1 Limulus polyphemus
TGGAGTCCTTGATCTGGCAAACTGATAAACGCACTGTTTTCATGCTAAGTGTTTTAATAAGAATTGTTAATTTTGTTTATCACATTATTTTACAGTCTCTCTCTACTTCATTTAGCATAGTTTTAGTTAGTAAGCATTTTTGGCGTTATTCAGTGATTCAATATCTCGAACGAATCTCCAGTTTAGTGAACTTATCTGGTGAAGCTTTAATTTTAATTCATTTCATCTGAATATAACCACATTATTATTTACAATAATTAAAGGAAATTTTAAAATGTACATTTATTTCCAAGCCTCTTTCTTCAGAAACTTTTAGCTATGCTGCTAATTATTGTGAGAAAGAAGTAGTGATTTGATAGTTTCTAATATCCATTTCTTTCTGACTGCTTGAAATCTGTAAAAATTTAAAACTCAACAATAAAATGTTTTTTTAGTTCGTGTACACGGACCTAATTGGCATAAATTTTCCTATGTTTATAGCCAAATAAATGTTACTATAAACGTGTATAATCTCAAAGTGGTTCAACATTGTTTAGTAACACTATCTTTTCTTACCTACGAGATAAGCACACTAGGCTTTGACGATGACGAGAATGCCGATGGATGGCGCCAGTGAGAACTTTGATAGACTCAAAATGATTCTGAATAGCTGTACAAAGTTCTGGACTCTCCTCATCTGTCAACTGCACAACAATAAAGAATTTGGTTACAATAGATATTTTTTCCTGTAATCTCTACCATGTTTCTTAATAACAATTTCCTGTCAAGTTATAACATAAAAAAATAACAACAAAAATATGCAATTTCTTTTTAAAAATTATAGAAAACTTTAAATTTCATCAGTAACCATAAACAGCAATGCACTTCTGGCTGAGAAAGCTCTGAGACTAGAATTTAAAAAAGTAGAAAGCATGATAAATCCAAATATAATGTATAATAATAATAAAAGGGCATGCCTGTGTTTGACTGCCATAATTCCAAGAGAAAATAGCCCAGAAACCTGAAATTCTGCACCTATACTAAGTGGACCCTGAGGTTGTGCACCTTGGTATTATTACTTATCCACCTATGTGTGTGCATGTGCATCTTTTTAATGAGGCAAGCTAGCAAAAAACCACACAGAAAAGAAGTGATTTACTTATATTACAATTAGAAATCACATACACACACTCATGTGTGTGTGTGTCTGTGACCACCATAGTTGCAAGAAAAAAGAAACTAGAAACCTGAAATTTTTTACCCATACTAAGAGGACTCTGAGGGTGTGCACCTGGGTATTATTAATTATCTACATGCGTGCATGCATCTTTTTATGCGAGAAACCATATAGAAAAGAAATGTGACTACCAAAGCTCCAAGAGCAAAGAACTTAGGCTATACTTTTATGCTAAAATGGGTTCAGAATGCACACACACTATCAACATAATAACCCAAA
>NW_013747945.1:0-1435 GCF_000517525.1 Limulus polyphemus
TCAATAGTATCTGTATCTCGTATGAATGGACAGTCTTGACGAGGATAAGCCAGCACTTGTGCTTTAACTAAAATGTTCTTCAAAGACTAAAGGCATCTTCTCGTACCTATATGCACAACAAGCGATATTCAATTTTAGTCAGTGCAGACAGTGGTGCAGCTATTTCGGAGAGACTAGCCACAAACTGACAATATATATTATTTGAAACCTGGAAAGCTGTAGCCTTTTTATTTAGTCTCAAATTAGGGCCACTCCTTGACCATTGGAAGCTTTCAGTCTGTGTTGAATCAGTAGACACTATCCTTGCCAAATATATACATCCTAGAAATTTCATTTCCATGTGCATGAGGGCACCTTTCCTGCATCTTTGAGGTACTGTAATGCTCTTCCCATGATTTTAACTGTGCACTAAAAGCATTCTAGATCTACCTTCATTATCTAGTTGAACTTGCCAGTAACCAGAAGCCAGAACTAGTGTAATGAATCAATGGGGAACTTCCAATGCATCTAGACACTTGTTTCTGGTAGAGAATATGTGTTGACATGCAATATCATGTTCATCTGTCTAAAGCCCACATAGATCCTTTGCATTCTTTCTTATTACAAATCGCCAAAGAAAAGACCAACGACTATTTGAAGTGTGTGTTATCATGTTCTTCAACATCAGGTCGATTTCAACACTGGCAACATTGTATTTTAATTAAATTTGCAATCAAATCTAATCACACTGGTGCTAAAGGGAAGCCAAAGTTTGCAAACATGGCTTCAAATGTTTTGGGATTTGTCACATCTAGAGAAAATAATGTAAGGTTTCTTCTGTAATTGTATTAATGCATTTTAACAGCTTGTGTATGTGCACAGAAGACACGAGGAAACTTATTATTATACACGTACAAGTTTCTTCTGTATAAAGTAACACATTAAAATGAATTAACTTCCAATTTTAAAAAACTCCAACTTTTTCGCACTTCAAGAACTTCTTACTGTCAATCATTTGATGATTTTGATTACCCTGGTACAAGATGAATGAATACGTCTTTCTAAGTCATGTTTAGCAGTACTTCATCTAATTACAGGTTTTGCATTGAATGCTCCATGATTTGAATGGAAAGATATCTGTTGATTAATCCTATATATGATTTTTGGTAAACAGGTATATTTATATACAGATGTTGTGTATTTCATATTGTTGCGTCATCGAGGTCACGTGACTAGTATCACGCCACGTCCTTCTCGAACCTTCGTGAATTGTCGGGACACTACTAGATATAGGGTAGTCTGGTATATATAAGACCGGCCACGAAGCGACGGAAAAGGTATTGAGTAATTGAGCTGCAGTCAGAGAGTGTGTAATTGAATTGAATATTGTTGAAGTCGAGCACGTGAGACGTTTGTTATAGCGCGACTGTTGAAATTAAGTGTATCGCAAAGTTAT
>NW_013747946.1:0-1434 GCF_000517525.1 Limulus polyphemus
TTTAGTCCGTTTTCCACTAGATTTTGTTGACTTTGAAACGGGTTTTTAGTTTTTCTTCCATTTGATTTTGTCGACTTTAATAACTGTCGTTTTAGGCCTTCTTAGACAAGATTTTTTCGACTTTGATAGCAGTATTTTTAGTCTTTCTTAAACTAGATTTTAGTGAATTTCATAATGGTCTTTTTAATCCTTTTTACACTAGGGGTTGTTGGCTTTGACAATGGTCTTTTTTGTCTTTCTTCTGCTAAATTTTGTTAACTTTGATAATCTCTATTTAGTCTTTCTTACACTTGATTTTATCGACTTTCATAACGTTCTTTTCGTCTTTCTTACAATAGATTTTTTCGATTTTGATAACGGCATTTTTAGCCGTTTTTCCACTTTATTTTGTTGACTTTGATTACGGGTTTTTAGTATTTCTTCCACTAGATTTTGTCGACTTTCATATCTGTCTTTTTAAGCCTTCTTAGACTAAATTTTTTCTACTTTGATAACGGTCTATTTAGTTTTTCTTACCCTAGATTTTAATGACTTTCATAAGTGTCGTTTTAGTCCTTCTTGTACTAAATTCTGTTTTCATTGACAACGGAATTTCTAGTCCTTCCTCCACAAGATTTTGTTAACTTTAATGACGATTATTTTAGTCCTTATTCCACTATATTTTGTCGACTGTTATAATAGTCTTTTAGTCCTTCTTCCACTAGATTTTGTTAACTTTGATAACGGTCCTTTAGTCCATTTTCAAATAGATTTTGTTGACTTTGAAAACGGGTTTTAATTTTTCTTCTACTAGATTTTGTCGACTTTCATAACTGTCTTTTTAAGCTTTCTTAGACTAGATTTCTTTTTTACTTTGATAACGGTCTTTTAAGCCTTTCTTATACTATATTTTAATAACTTTTATTATGGTCTTTTTAATCCTTCTTAAACTAGATTTTGTTGTCATTGATAACGGAAAATTTACTACTTAATGTGCAAGATTTTGTTAACTTTAATGACAGTCTTTTTACTCCTTCTTCCACTATATTTTATCGACTGTTATAACGGTCTTCTAGTCTTAATTCCACTAGATTTTGTTGAATTTGATAAGAGTCCTTTTAGTCCGTTTTCCACTAGATTTTGTTGACTTTAAAAACGGGTTTTTGATTTTTCTTCTACTAGATTTTGTCAACGTTCATAACTGTCTTTTTAGGCCTTCTTAGACTAGATTTTTTCGAATCCGATAACGGTATTTTATACCTTTCTTACACTATATTTTAATAACTTTTATAATGGTCTTTTTAATCCTTTTAAACTAGATTTTTTCGACTTTGATAACGGTATTTTTAGCCCTTTTTCCACTTGATTTTCTTGAGTTTTACAACTGGTTTTTAGTTTTTCTTCCATTAGATTTTGTCGACTTTCATAAGCGTCTTTTAAGCCTTCTTAGACTTG
>NW_013747947.1:0-1435 GCF_000517525.1 Limulus polyphemus
CTTTCAAGCACCATGTACAAAAACAGCAATTTTCAAGTTCTTTAAAGACCTTGGCTTGAATACATAAAAATTCACACTTTCAAGGTTTTAAAAGGCCTGTGTAAACCCTGCAATTGCTTTCTAAACATACCCAATTCAACTACAGCATACCTCAATAGATATGCATGCTATTCCATATGCAGATATATTAGTTAAGTCACTGAACATAGTACCCATGGATTCCTGTGCAACTGGACTTGAAATTGACACTTGTAAACTGTTGTCTTCATACACTAGATGGCATATAGAAGGACTGCAGGGAGCAATAGTATTTTTGGACATGACAGCTTTACAATGAAGACTTTTTCTATGGAAACTATGTTACAAGACTATTGTCAAGATCTATAACTGTTAAATATAGCATGACAGGATGTGGCGACATGGTGAGGCTCCAAAATTATTTTAATATAACACAATCAATTTCTATAATAAACTGTAAAATTAACTTTATACACAATTCTAAACATTATAACCAATAATAATAATAAAACTTCACTGCAAAGAAAAATTGAGGGTATCATTTAGTTCACATTTTTAGCTTTTTCTAATTTCATCTACTTCTGCAAATGAAGTCATGTTGCTTCTACTGACGTTCTACATAATCTTATTTTCACCTACCTGATACAGGATCACTGTTGATGGATCCTTTCCAGTTGCAATTGTGCAAAAACCACATCGTGAATCAGTGTTGTAAGCCGACATGTTAATCAGTCTTCCTGGTATACCTAGATGGTCTTATACCACAACAGCTGGGATAAGATCTTGAACTATACACCATGGTTAAAATATTTTAATTTCCATAAAATTTATAGAGTTGATATAAAACCAAAATACATAGGCTATTCCTGTATAAGTTCTAATAGTATTATCATAAAAATCCATAAGTTTAACCAATAATTAGATACACATGTATACATAAATTACTAAATTTCAGCTATTTCTATAAAAGTGTGGAAAATTTTGAAAACAAATACTTTCTGTTCAATGGAAATACTACAAAAAATTACTTGACCCTCTTAGATATATACTTTCATCCTCCGAGTTCCCCAAGACATAAAAAAGGTAGAATATAACTTTAGAATTTTGCTGTATATATCTCAGACAGGCATTAGCATTGCCTATGTAGGGATGGCTCAGATTGTTCATCAAAATAGTATTTTAAACATATCTTCAATAGGTCATCAGAACTTTACAATACTATACAGTGTTTCCTTTTATAACAATATCTATGTAATGACTGTGTCACAAGTTCTGTGAATGTCTGTAAATATCATAGAAAAAAGTTTGAATTTCTTGTTCTTTCTTATGTTTCTTTTTTATTACATGATAACTCAAAAACCATAACAATGGTGTCAACCAAATTCACTGAGGTGACATAGTTTTAAATGGAGTATCC
>NW_013747948.1:0-1434 GCF_000517525.1 Limulus polyphemus
CTGCTGTAATTTCTCTTCTTGTTTATTTTGTTGTTCAAGGTGCCACTGTTGCAGATTTTCTTGCAACTGCTGTTGTCTCTCTTCTTGTTTCTCTTCTTTTCCTCAAACAACTGCTGTAATTTCTCTTCTTGTTTATTTTGTTGTTCAAGCTGCCACTGTTGCATGTTTTCTTGCAACTGCTGTTGTCTCTTTTCTTGTTTCTTTTCTTGTTTACTTTCTCGTTCTTCTTGTTTCTTTGGCTGTTCTTGTATTGGTGCCATCAAATCTGCTAAGCTGTAGTTTGATTTTCCGCCTCTCGTTACCATCTTCTTTTTTTTTATCCCACTTCTGACACCAGTAGGTTACGGCTCCGTTTGTTAATTGATTTTCCGTAACTTCGTTCCGACGAAACTTTAGCGACACAAGTCCTTACTTAATAAAACTGGTTTATTCTTTCTGAATATAACTTTACCGATACACTTATTTACAACAGTCGACTCTTTTACAAACGTTTTAACAATGAACGTTAACTTCAACAATACTTCCTGACTGCAGTTCAATTACTCACTACCTACACACACATTATTGTCCCGTCACGTTGTCACCCTCTTATATATACCAGACTACCCTATATCTAGTAATCTCCCGACAATTCACAAAGGTACAAGATATTTCCATAAAGCAGGGGGTGTGACACTAGTCACGTGACCTCGCTGATGCAACAATATGAAAAAGTAATGGGACAATCAACTAATAACAAATTTTCAAAATATAAATGTTTACTAATTAAACACAATAAAGGCTTGAGTCATATTTACAATTTTTGTATTTGCATCATTGCAGTGAAATTAAATTCTTCTGTTGGCGACATGGTACTTTTAACACCTCACCATTGTTTATTTCCTTGGTGTGCTGGAAAAACTTTACACAAACTCAACATATTATATATATTTGGAAAGCCCTGTCCATCGTCTATCATTTAAAAATTATTTGTTTGTGTAAGGTAAGTACTCAGAGAAATTTGCCCCAGAACACTGGTGACATCAAATTGGACACTTAAGAAAACCTGGCCCATATAGGTAATGAAAGTCCTTACTGCTTTCTAGTCATTAACAAACTGATGTTTTTTTATCACAAATACACCTAGGCCTTGTTCAATGTTGCGAACAAACCTTCATACCTCATGTGCAAGGTTTTCTAAAGTTGGTCTTTCACCAATGTGTCTGGAAAGAAGCTCGTGCACTCATGGTTTGTGCTTCCATACAGGGGAAAGATCTCTGTGAATTATCTTTCACACTGTTGTTTGGGATATGAGCAATTTGCATTCACTTTTTTGTTTATTGTAGAGGAATCTTGGATGAATAGTCTTCAGACTTTGGCATTGGTAGTGACAGTCTTACTTGTGGTAGGATACTGTTTAGATGGTTTTTATCTTATCACGTGTGTGTTGATCGT
>NW_013747949.1:0-3879 GCF_000517525.1 Limulus polyphemus
ATTTTAATCAATGGTTTAATTCAATGCATATTCGCAATAGTTTCGACAAAATAAGACAATTATGCCTAATTGAAGAATTTCAGATTGTGCACGTGAACCTCAAAACTTACTTAGATGAAAAGAAAGAGGAAACATTGCAGAAAGCAGCCATTCTTTCCGATGACTACACTTTAACACACAAAACCATTTTTCATAAACAGAAATTCCTACCATTTAAACAAAAACCTAGATCTGCTGAGGTTGAGAACTCTTCTAAAAAATCCAGGTCTTGTAGTTCGAAATATTCACTGTGGGTCTAGAACTATGTCAAAACCATCAAGGCATGTATGCCATTTTTTAAAAAAACTGGTCATGTTATGTCCGATTGTTGATTTTTGAAGAAGAAGAAAGAAAAGAAGGCAACAATCATTGCGTTTGTGTACGCATGTGGACATAGTTTCACCAGATCACCCAATGTTGTTTATTTGGCCACTGATATAAAGGTTGATGTAATCAGAGAGGAATTTAGACCTTTTGTCTCTGTTGGTGCTGTGTCCTTGGCAAAAGACACTGGCGATCCCATACCCATACAGGTTCTACGTGATACTGGAGTGACTCAATCATTGTTGTTAGGTGTGTTGTCATTGGATTCGAGTTCTGCAAATGGTGAGTCTGTTATTGTTCAGGGTATTAAGGGTGGCTTTGTTAATGTTCCTCTTCATAATATTTATTTAGCAGCAGACCTAGTTTCGGGACCAGTGGTGGTTGGAGTAAGACCTACTCTGCCAATTAAGGGTATCATTGTTGTTGGGAACAATTAGGCTGGGGGAAAGTTGTTGCCGAACCTAAAATGGTTGAGGAGCCTATCACTATTTCATCTAACGATGATGTAGTTGAGGAGAATCCTGATGTGTTTCGCTCGTGTTCTAAAAGAAATCTCATAATTTTGTCACGTCTTGTTGACACCTAAATGCTCTCCCATGGGCAACTTTCAATATTTCTGAAGGATATGCTTTGGGAACAATGATTTGATGAACAATAGCCCAGTCCTCTGAAGCTGGCACATCTGGTTGTCTCCATTTCCTCATAAGCACACCATTTTAAAAACAATAATCATTTGGAACTTTTTCCAGTTCATCTTTTGGGAGTGCATATTTAAATAGTGAAGTGATTTGAAAATATTTTTCTTGTTCAGTGATCAGTTTACTTTTAGTAAATGGAACTTCACTAAGTGAATTAGATCTTTCATGACCATCACTGTCCTTCACAGAGGTATTGTCAGTAGGATGATCATTCACAAGATCCCTATTTAAATCCTGAGACACATCTATAATATCCTCTGAATCCATGCTTATCATTTGTTTTTGGCTTAATTCCTTAACCTGAGATCAAGTCATTAAGCTAGGCACATTTTTAAAATAAACTCTATCCAAACAAATGTTGACATTAAAATAAATATATAACACTATAAGCTATGCATATTTTAAGTACAAACTTAATCTAAGCGATGTTCATATTAAAATGAATACATAAAATCATTACACCTCCCTCCTTTGACAATTAAAAACTGGCTTTAGACAATTTTTAGTTAAGACATTAAATATATATACATTGGCAATATTACATTATACACAACAGGTTATTTAAATAATTATACAACTTCAATAATAATTACAGTATATACAACCTGTATATGGATAATCTTCAAACCATATTTACATAATGATAAATTTCATGTTAACAGCCCTATGTTTCGTTTTTTCTCCTTCTTTTTCCTTTCTTCTTTTTCTTTTCTTGTCTTCTTTCTTTGTCTCTGTGTATTTCTTTCCCTTTTTCTTACTCTCTTTGTCTTTTTCCTATTTTTCTTTTCTTGTCTGCTTCTTTTTTTTTGTCTCTCTCTCTGCCTGTCTTTTTCTTTCCCCCTTTGTTTTTTCTCTCTTCCTGTCTTTTTCTTTCTCTGGTTACACTTTCCGACCAACTGACAAGTATAACAAGCTTTACAAAACTGATGTCTTGCCTAATTTTCGCCGGTCAAATGTCTTAATTTTTCGATTGATGAGTTTTATAAAAAGCTTTGAGTTTTTAGCACACTTTTTATAGCAGACGACTAATAGCTCTCATTTTGGTATGTCACGTTGACCGTTTTTATAGGTGCAGGAAAGGTGTTCTCGATAATTCAGACAGTACCAAGCTATATTTAACCAGTTATGAAAGTGAATATATTGTCAATTCTTACGTTCACGAATATTCTACTTATTTGGGGGAATTGGCGGGAGTTTTGCAATACATATCCGACATGGCTCTGACAGTTCAACTGTATAGAAGTGGCCATTTTTATGTGGGTGTAGGAGAACCCTTTGGTTTACGACCATGCCATTTTTCTTCACTAGATGATTGTCGATTGACCTCCAAGGATCATGCCCTTGATCGAGTGGCCATATGTCTGCCATCATAATGAGAATCCAATGATTGAGAACGTGATTGAATGATCGTCCTCCATTTAGGGGCCAAAGAAGGACCAGAAAACACTTGTCGAAAAACGTTCAGCATGATCCTAAGTGTGCGTACTATTTGGAAGAACAAATTATTGATATACAATTGGCAAGTATAGAAGGTGCTATAGTTCGAGCATGTGTTGAATGGTTTGAAGATGGGGAAAAGATTATACTGTATTTTTTCATACAGAATACAATAGGCAAAATAAGAAATACATTAGAAAATTGTATAATGAAAATAATGTGCCTTTTACAAATGTACTGGATATTTTACAGTGTGTCTATTCTTATTACCATAACTTTTTTGAAAGGGATGATACTGATAGGGATTATATGTCTACATTTGTGCCTAAACTAACTAGAACGTTGTCCTCGGTCGATCGTGAACTTTGCGAAACTCCCATTTCATTGACGGAAGTTTTAAGTGCCTTGAAGGGAATGAAGTCACAAATCTCCGAATATTGACGGTATTACTTCTGAATATTTCAGCCTCTCATTGTTAAACCAAATGTACTCGCAGAATCAGTTACTGCCAATTATGAGGAAGGGGTTAATTGTACTGCTCTCTAACGGTGGTAACAACACTAGATTACAAAACTGGAGACCCATAACTTTGTTCTCTCGTGTACTAGCTATGGCTTTATCACATGTTATTGCTATTGTTAATTCTGTTGATCAAACAGATAGTATCCCTGGTAGGGATATTATTGCAACTCCACTTGCAGTTGCTAAGTATTATGAATTTGAAATTGTCTGAAATAGAGTTAAATACTTCAAATTTAACAGTTAAATCGTATTCTGAATTTAGTATCTAGATATATGCCGATATTTGAGTTGATTTACTATATTTGCCAACAGAATTGATACCATTTTCGTTTCTAACACAAATACGTTTTAATATATACATAACGGTACAATTTACAACAATTATTATGAATAGTTACCACAAACAGTCTTATAAGCAAAATTTTCATTTACTTACAAACAATATACAAATCTTCCTTCTAGATTGGAATTCCCTTGATATCTAGCAACGTAACGTCAATGTACATATGATGACCGAGAAGCTAGCTAGCTTTGTCTCATTGGTCACCACACTGCTTTGTTGGTCTGTTGAAGTATGTTAATGTTTTCATAAAACTACTAATGTACGAGGAAAATCCAGTAATATTTTCGGAAAGATACTAACGTCTGATGAGAATCCACTGATGTTCAAAGTTTATAACTGTTCTTTTTTTGTTCTGATCGCCATGATATTATCCCTCGACGTGGATTTCTGTACGTGGTGAGGGGACCTCCCAGGGAAGGTTCTGTATTTTCAGTTACTTCCTCTGGGATCTAAACATCCACCCATGTGTTTGCCGTGCGTGGCTACCCGTGGAGAGGATCTTGGTGGTTGAGTGGT
>NW_013747950.1:0-1435 GCF_000517525.1 Limulus polyphemus
CACTGAATCCTCTCATGCATTTGAAACTGTCCAACAGTTTCGTCATATTCAACTTCAATATTTCAATTTCTTTATTTCAACTTCATTATTTCAACTTCAATATTTCAACTTCATTATTTCAACTTCAATATTTCAACTTCAATATTTCAATTTCCTTATTTCAACTTCATTATTTAAACTTCAATATTTCAATTTCCTTATTTCAACTTCATTATTTCAACTTCAATATTTCAACTTCAATATTTCAACTTCATTATTTCAACTTCATTATTTCAACTTCAATATTTCAACTTCAATATTTCAACTTCATTATTTCAACTTCAATATTTCAACTTCAATATTTCAACTTCATTATTTCAACTTCATTATTTCAACTTCAATATTTCAACTTCAATATTTCAACTTCATTATTTCAATTTCATTATTTTCCCTTCATTATTTCAACTTCATTATTTCAACTTCAATATTTCCACTCATTATTTTCACTTCATTATTTCAACTTTAATATTTCAACTTCATTATGGTCTAGTGGTTAGTGTATCAAGCTAGAGGTCCAAGGTCCAAGCCCCTGAACATACTCTGCAGTGACGCGTCATATAAGCGACAGTCAGCTCTGTTGAACAATTCAACGTAGCTATGTAGGCGGTGAGTATTGTTCGCTAGTTTCCCTCCTCTGTCCAACTATTCTAAGTAAGTATAATTACGTGTGAAATTTACTTACTTGATCAAACCGGGTTTCGATCTCCGTGGTGCAGAGCACAGATAGCCCATTGTATAGCTTTGTGCTTAACTTCAAACAAACAATCCTTCATCAAAGTTTTCTCTACGGCTAACAGACCCACTGTTATAACATATTAATGAAGTCTATCTAGAATTCCCTCAGAATTTTTTAAAATCCAGATGTTGTTTTTATAAGATTATGTTTGTTCGACTGTTATCCTGTCTGTATGCTACAAAACCCAGAAGTAAGATTATGTCATGGATAACAAGATAATGCACGTTAGTTAACAAGATTGGTGTACACATCGCCTGAAGGATAACAAGATTTCTTGTATGTCAAGAAAGCAGAAAACATAGTAAATGATGATCCACAAGAAAAAAGATAGGTTGTTGCTCAACGCTTATTTTTCTTTTCCAGTTTGTCTTTCTACATGAAAAAGGAACAAAATGATTATTAGGAAGGAACGTAAGTCAAATTTAATTAGAGCTTGAAGTTGTTTTCTTTGAAAAGTCGAGACATATTCTGTTAATGAATTATAGTTTGTTTGTTTTGGGTGGAGGTAGATAATAAGTGGACAGTTGAGTTGTATTACCTACTCTAGTTCATGTTTTTTTTTGGGATAGATAATAAGTGGACAGTTGAGTTGTATTACCTACTCTAGTTCATTTTTTGGGGTTGGATAGATAATAAGAGGACAGTTGAGTTGTATTACCT
>NW_013747951.1:0-1436 GCF_000517525.1 Limulus polyphemus
CGATTCGCGCAGTTTACTTACGGTGCCCACTGCTCGCTCAACTCAATTATCTATCTCTATATCTATCTATCTGCAATTATTTGCCGGGCTTATATACTGTTGCGTCAGCGAGGTCACGTGACTAGTGTCCCGCCCCCTGCTTTCTGGAAATATCTTGTACCTTCGTGAATTGTCGGGAGAGTACTAGATATAGGGTAATCTGGTATATATAAGATGGTCACAACGTGACGGGAATAAAGTGTGTGTAGACAGTGAGTAACTGATCTGCAGTCAGTGAGTATTATTGAAGTTGAGCACGTTCGTTGTTATAGCGTTTGTTTTAGCGCGATTGTTGAAATTAAGTGTATCGTAAAGTTATATTCGGAAAGAATAAACCAGTTTTATTAAGTAAGGACTTGTGTCGCTAAAGTTTCGTCGGAACGAATTTACGGGAAATCAATTAACAAACAGAGACGTAACAATACTAAAAAAGAGGGCACCCAGAAAAGACCAGAGCTGCAGGAACAGTCACGATCCTTCTAGAAACCACAGCGCGCATGCTTCCAGCGTCCCGTGACTTCCGCTGTCGTAACAGTATTGTGAAAATTTCTAGCCTAAATTTAACAGCGACATGCTGTTGAGTAATGGTTTCCTATTAGTACACCAGAGAGTTTAAATCAATAATTTGTCATGTAGATGTTTTATGGTGCAAAAAGTTTAAACTATGTACTATCAATAGGTGACTTTCCAAAGAGGAATCTTACAACGAAATTAAGTCGATACGTTAAGCTTAACAACGAGGTTAAAACGATGAGCTATAATAAAGGACATGTTTACGCGACTTTGGAAATGTGTTGAATATCGGTTTATGCGTTTCTCACAATTTAGGAATAATGATGTTATAATATGTAATTCCTGAGCATGGTCTTACGCAGAAATTATTCTAGGGGTGGTCTGCATCAATCCCTTTGATAACCTGAGTCATAATTGCTATGTAATATCCAAGAATCCGCCGTGGCAGGGACGTTTTCAGCTACAGAGTAGGTATCTAGATATTTTAAATAAAGCTACTGACAAACCTGGAAACTTTTATTAGACTTGAAAATTAAGTGTAATACGTAGTGTAAATTGTGAAGTGAATAAAAAATTTGCAAATTCATATACATATGCTGAAGGAATAAAGAAAGATTTATGTTTCTCATTTTTCTGGGGGCAAGTTTCCCCTTCCCTCTTCCCACCTGGGAACGCCCATGTTTCCGAATGTGGGTCAAATTTTAAATTGGAAATTTGTTGTGCCTTTGCCAAGTTACAGTATTGCTAACATTACTTACACATAAATACAAAAAAAATTGTTTTTAGTCTCTCTTTTTTTTAATGTCTGTATATGGATATATTTGGTCGTCAAGAAATTAATGTCGCTTTTTTAGATAAAAACCCGAACAACTTCTATATCAAAA
>NW_013747952.1:0-807 GCF_000517525.1 Limulus polyphemus
CACAGGTAGATATGTTGTAAATAGATGAGTTAATTAACACATTGACATCAGACTAAAGTCAATAGTGGGTCATAGAACGATACTAGTTATTGGGACCTATTTATTCCACTCGAACTTAAAAAACAATTGTAGATATGTTGTAAATATATGAGTTAATTAACACATTGACTGCAGACTGAAGTCAAGAGTGGGTGATAGAACGATACTACCTATTGGGTCCTATTTAATAAACTCGGACTTAAGGAAACACATGTAGATATTTTGTAAATATATGAGTTAATTAACACATTGACTGCAGACTAATCTCAACAGTGGGCCAAAGAACGATACTAGTTATTGGATTCTATTTAATCCAGTCGGACGTAAGTAAACCCTTGTAGATATTTTATAAATATATGAGTTAATTAACACATTGGCTGCTGACTAAAGTCAACAGTGGGTCATAGAGCAATACTAGCTATTGGGTCCTATTTAATCCACTCGGACTTAAGGAAACACAGGTAGATATGTTGTAAATAAATGCGTTAATTAACACATTGGCTGCAGACTAATGTGAATAGTGGGTCATAGAACGATACTAGTTATTGGGTCTTATTTAATACACTCGGACTTAAATAAACACATATAGATATGTTGTAAACATATGAGTTAATTAACACATTGAATTCAAACCAATGTCAAAAGTGGGTGATAGAACGATATTAGCATATCTACCTGTTTTTCCTTATGTCCGACTGGATTAAATAGAACCCAATAGTTGTAAATAGATGAGTTAATTAACACATTGACTGCAGACTAAAGTCAACA
>NW_013747953.1:0-795 GCF_000517525.1 Limulus polyphemus
ACATGTAGCTATGTAGTAAATAGATGATTTAATTAACACATTGGCTGCAGTCTAAAAGAATAGTTGGTCATAGAACGATTCTAGTTATTGGGTCATATTTAATACACTTGGACTTAAGTAAACCCATGTACATATTTAGTAAATATATGAGTCAATTAACACATTGGCTGCAGTCTAAAATCAATAGTGGGTCATAGAATGATACTAGTTATTGGGTCCTATTTAATCAACCCGGACTTAAGGAAACACATGTAGCTATGTAGTAAATAGATGATTTAATTAACACATTGGCTGCAGTCTAAAAGAATAGTTGGTCATAGAACGATTCTAGTTATTGGGTCATATTTAATCCACTTGGACTTAAGTAAACCCATGTAGATATTTTGTAAATATATGAGTCAATTAACACATTGACTGCAGACTAATGTCAACAGTGGGTCATAGAACGATATAAGCTATTGGGTCCTTTTAGTCCAGTCTGACTGAAAGAAACACATGTACATATGTTGTAAATATATTAGTTAATTAACATATTGACTGCAGACTAATGTAAACAGTGGGTCATAGAACGATATTAGCTATTGGGTCCTTTTAGTCCAGTCTGACTGAAAGAAACACATGTACATATGTTGTAAATATATGAGTTAATTAACATATTGACTGCAGACTGAAGTCAAGAGTTGGTCATAGAACGATAGTAGCTTCTGGGTCCTAGTTAATCCACTCGGACTTAAGGAAACACATGTAGATATGTTGTAAATATACGAGCTAATTAACACATGACTGCAGACTGTA
>NW_013747954.1:0-4008 GCF_000517525.1 Limulus polyphemus
TAAGAAAACTCAAGATTTAACGACACTGTGTACTATCAATAACAAGCCACAAGATTTAACAATACTGTGTGCTATCAATAAGAAGACACAAATTTAACAATACTGTGTACTATCAACAAGAAGACACGAGATTTCATGATACTGTGTACTATCAATAAGAAAACACAAGATTTAACAATACTGTGTACTGTCAATAAGAAGACACAATATTTAACAATACTGTGTACTGTCAATAACAAGACAAAAGATTTATCAATACTGTGTACTATCAATAAGAAGACATAAGATTTAACAATACTGTGTACTGTCAATAACAAGACATAAAAATTTATCCATAGTGTGTACTGTCAATAAGAAGACACAAGATTTAACTGATAAATCTTGTGTCTTGTTATTGACAGTACAAAGAATTGTTAAATCTTGTGTCTTCTTATTGACAGTACACTGTATCGTTAAATCTTGTGTCTTCTTATTGATAGTATACAGTATCGATAAATCTTGTGTCTTCTTATTGACAGTACACAGTATCATTAAATGTTGCGACTTCTTATCGATAGTACACAGTATTGTTAAACTTGTGTCTTCTTATTGACAGCACACAGTATTGTTAAATCTTGTGTCTTCTTATTTACAGTACACAGTAATGTTAAATCTTTTGTCTTTTTGTTGACAATATACAATATCTTTAGATGTTGCGTCTGCTTATCGATAGTACACAGTATTGTTAAACTTGTGTCTTCTTATTGATATTACACAGTATCGTTAAACCTTGTGCCTTCTTATTGACAGTGCACAGTATATTAAATCTTGTGTCTTCTTATTGACAGTACACAGTATTGTTAAATCATGTATCTTCTTATTGGCAGTACAAAGTATTGTTAAATATTGTGTCTACTTATTAACAGCACACAGTATTGTTAAATCTTGTGTTTTCTTACTGACAATACACAGTATTGTTAAATCTCATATCTTCTTATTAATAGTATACAGTATCGCTAAATCTTATGTCTTCTTATTCATAGTACACAGTATCGTTAAATCTCGTGTCTTCTTATTTATAAAACAAACTATCGTTAAATCTCGTGTCTTCTTATTGATAAAACACACTATCGTTAAATCTCTTGTCTTCTTATTGATAAACCACACATTCGTTAAATCTCGAGTCTTCTTATTGATAGTACACAGTATCGTAAAATCTCGTGTCTTCTTATTGATAGTACACAGTATTGATAAATCTTTTGTCTTCTTATTGATAGTACACAGTATTGTTGCGTCTTCTTACTGACAGTACACAGTATCGTTAAATCTTGTGTCTTCTTATTGACAGTGCACAGTATTGTTAAATCTTGTGTCTTCTTATTGACAGTACACAGTATGTTTAAATTTTATGTCTTCTTATTGACAGTACACAGTATCTTAAATCTTCTGTCTTCTTATTGACAGTACACAGTATCGTTAAATAGTAAACAGTAATGATAAATCTTGTGTCTTCTTATTGATAGTACACAGTATTGATAAAACTTTTGTCTTCTTGTTGACAGTACAAAGTATTGTTTAATCTTGTGTCTTTTTATTGACAGTACACAGTTTTGTTAAATCTTGTGTCTTCTTATTAACAGTACACAGTATTCTTAAATCTTGTGTCTTCTTATTGACAGTACACAGTATTGTTAAATCTTGTATATTCTTATTCACAGTACACAGTATTGTTAAATTTTAATGTCTTCTTATTGACAGTATACAGTACCGTTAAATCTTGTGTCTTCTTATTTACAGTACACAGTAATGTTAAATCTCGTGTCTTCTTATTGATTAAAACACACTATCGAGTATTGTTAAATCTCATATCTTCTTATTAATAGTACACAGTATCGCTAAATCTTATGTCTTCTTATTCATAGTACACAGTATCGTTAAATCTCGTGTCTTCTTATTTATAAAACAAACTATCGTTAAATCTCGTGTCTTCTTATTGAACAGTAATGTTAAATCATGTATCTTCTTATTGGCAGTACAAAGTATTGTTAAATATTGTGTCTACTTATTAACAGCACACAGTATTGTTAAATCTTGTGTTTTCTTACTGACAATACACGTTAAATCCTGTGTCTTCTTATTGACAGTACACAGTATTGTTAAATTTTTATGTCTCCTTTTGACAGTACACAGTATCGTTAAATCTTGTGTTTTCTTACTGACAATACAAAGTATTGTTAAATCTCGTGTCTTCTTATTAATAGTACAAAGTATCGCTAAATCTTATGTCTTCTTATTCATAGTACACAATATCGTAAAATCTCGTGTCTTCTTATTTATAAAACAAACTATCGTTAAATCTCGTGTCTTCTTATTGATAAAACACACTATCGTTAAATCTCGTGTCTTCTTATTGATAGTACACAGTATCGTAAAATCTCGTGTCTTCTTATTGATAAAACACACTATCGTTAATTCTCGTGTCTTCTTATTGATAAAACACACATTCGTCAAATCTCGTGTCTTCTTATTGATAGTACACAGTATCGCTAAATCTTATGTCTTCTTATTCATAGCACACAGTATCGTACAATCTCGTGTCTTCTTATTTATAAAACAAACTATCGTTAAATCTCGTGTCTTCTTATTGATAAAACATACTATCGTTAAATCTCGAGTCTTCTTATTGATAGTACACACTATCGTTAAATCTCGTATCTTCTTATTGATAAAACACACTATCGTTAAATTTCGTGTCTTCTTATTGATAAAACACACATTCGTTGAATCTCGTGTCTTCTAATTGATAGTACACAGTAATTTTAAATCCTGTGTCTTCTTATTGATAGTACACATTATTGATAAATCTTTTGTCTTGTTATTGATAGTACACAGAATTGTTAAATCTTGTGTCTTCTTATTGACAGTACACAGTATTGTTAAATCTTGTGTTTTCTTATTCATAGTACACAGTATTGGTAAATGTGTCGTCTTCTTATTGATAACACACAGTATTGTTAAATCTTGTGGCTTGTAATTGATAGTACACAGTGTCGTTAAATATTGTGTCTTCTTATTGCAGTACACAGTAATTTTAAATCTTGTGTCTTCTTATTGATAGTACACATTATTGATAAATCTTGTGTCTTGTTATTGATAGCACACAGTATCGTTAAATCTCGTGTCTTCTTATTGATAAAACACACTATCGTTAAAATCGTGTCTTCTTATTGATAGTAAACAGTAATGATAAATGTTGTGTCTTCTTATTGATAGTGCACAGTATTGATAAAACTTTTGTCTTCTTGTTGACAGTACAAAGTATTGTTTAATCTTGTGTCTTTTTATTGACAGTACACAGTTTTGTTAAATCTTGTGTCTTCTTATTAACAGTACACAGTATTCTTAAATCTTGTGTCTTCTTATTGACAGTACACAGTATTGTTAAATCTTGTATATTCTTATTCACAGTACACAGTTTTGTTAAATTTTAATGTCTTCTTATTGACAGTATACAGTACCGTTAAATCTTGTGTCTTCTTATTTACAGTACAATACTGTGTCCTGTCAATAAGAAGATACAGGTTTTATCAATACTGTGTACTGGCAATAAGAAGACAAAGATTTAACGATACTGTGTACTGTCAATAAAAAGACACAATATTTAACATTACTGTGTACTGTAAATAAGAAGACACAAGATTTAACAATAATGTGTACTCTCAATAACAAGCCATAATATTTAACGATACTGTGTACTGTCAACAAGAAGACACGAGATTTAACGATAATGTGTTTTATCAATAAGAAGACACGAGATTTTACGATACTGTGTACTATCAATAAGAAGATAAAGGATTTATCGATACTGTGTACTGTCAATAAGAAGACACAAAATTTAACTATGCTGTGTACTATCATAACAAGTCATAACATTTAATGATACTGTGTACTATCAATAACAAGCCACAAGATTTAACGATTTTGTGTACTGTCTATAAAAGACTCAAGATTTAACAATACTGAGTCCAG
>NW_013747955.1:0-1434 GCF_000517525.1 Limulus polyphemus
CAATATTTTCAGTGAACTAAAACCCTGGATTTAACAGTCTAAACGATTATGTATGGTAATATTTTCAGTAAAATAGAACCCTAGATTTAACAGTCTGAACGATTATGTATGGCAATATTTTCAGTGAACTAGAACCCTGGATTTAACAGTCTGAACGATTATGTATGATAACATTTTCAGTGAACTAGAACTTTGCAAATACCCGTTGAAATAACTGTCTATAGTAATATTTTTAGTGAACTAAAACGTTGCTTTCAAACCTTCAGTAAAAGCGCTGTTTTACGTTAGTATGATGGATGTGAATAATGATTGTTTCCATTCTCTTTATAACATTGTGTTCAATCATATTGTTTCCACTCTGTTTATAACATTATGTTCAATCATATTGTTTCTACTCTGTTTATAACATTGTGTTCAATCATATTGCTTCCACTCTGTTTATAACATTGTGTTCAATCATATTGCTTCCACTCTGTTTATAACATTGTGTTCAATCATATTGTTTTTACTCTGTTTATAACATTGTGTTCAATCATATTGTTTCTACTCTGTTTATAACATTATGTTCAATCATATTGTTTTTACTCTGTTTATAACATTGTGTTCAATCATACTGCTTCCACTCTGTTTATAACATTGTGTTCAATCATATTGTTTCTACTCTGTTTATAACATTATGTTCAATCATATTGTTTCCACTCTATTTATAACATTGTGTTCAATCATATTGTTTCTACTCTGTTTATAACATTATGTTCAATCATATTGTTTCCACTCTGTTTATAACACTTTTTTCAATCATATTGTTTCCACCCTGTTTATAACATTGTGTTCAATCATATTGCTTCCACTCTGTTTATAACATTATGTTCAATCATATTGCTTCTACTCTGTTTATAACATTATGTTCAATCATATTGTTTCCACTCTGTTTATAACATTATGTTCAATCATATTGTTTCCACTCTGTTTATAACATTGTGTTCAATCATATTGTTTTTACTCTGTTTATAACATTATGTTCAATCATATTGTTTCCACTCTGTTTATAACATTATGTTCAATCATATTGTTTCCACTCTGTTTATAACATTATGTTCAATCATATTGTTTCCACCCTGTTTATAACATTGTGTTCAATCATATTGCTTCTACTCTGTTTATAACATTGTGTTCAATCATATAGTTCCGCTGTATCTATAACATTATGTTCAATCATATTGTTTCCACCCTGTTTATAACATTGTGTTCAATTATATTGTTTTTACTCTGTTTATAACATTATGTTCAATCATATTGTTTCCACTGTATCTATAACATTGTAGTTTTCTTTCTTGTTCTTGTATTGGTGATTTTCTTCTTGTTTTTATCTTGTGATTTTATTTCTTGTTCTTGTATTGGTGATTTTCTTCTTGTTTTTATCTTGTGATTTTA
>NW_013747956.1:0-3149 GCF_000517525.1 Limulus polyphemus
ATATATATATATATCGTTGTGAATTTTTAATGAGAAGTTTTTATTTACCATATATATATATATATATCGTTGTGAATTCTTAATAAGAATGTTTTATTTACCATCTCTCTCTATATATATATCGATCTAAATGTTTAATCACAAGTTTTAATTACCATATATATATCATTGTAAATGTTTATTCAGAAGATTTATTTACCATATATATATATGTATATCGATGTGAATATTTAATCAAAAGTTTTTATTTACCATATAGATATGTATATCGTTATGAATGTTTAACCAGAAATTTTATTTACCATATATATATATCGATGTGAATGTTTAATATGTAGTTTTTATTTGCCCATCGATATATATATGGTAAATAAAAACTTCTGATTAAAAATTCACATCGATATATATACAAATTGTATGTCAAAACCACTGAGTAAACATTTACAACGATACATATATATATATATTTATATATATGGTAAATAGAAACTTCTGATTAAACATTCACATCGATATATATATATAATAAATAAGAACTCCTGATTAAACATTCAAAATAAAACTTCTGATTAAAGATTCACATCGCATGGTAAATAAAACTTCTGATTAAACATTCACGTCGATATATATAGTTATATACATGGTTATATGTATATCGTTGAAAATTATTAATCAGTAGTTTATATTTATATATATATATGTATATATGTATATATATATATATGGTAAATAAAAACTACTGTTTAAAGTCCACATCGATATATATATATATATATATATGGTAAATAAAACTTCTGATTAAAAATTCACATCGATATATATATATATATATGGTAAATAAAAACTTCTGTTTAAAAATTCACATCGATATATATATATATATGGTAAATAAAAACTACTGTTTAAAATCCACATCGATATATATATATATATGGTAAATAAAACTACTGAGTAAACATTTAAATCGATATATATGTATATGGTAATTAAACATTCACATCAAAATATATGTATATATGGTAAATAAAAACTTCTGATTAAACACTTGCAACGATATATACATATATGGAAATATTCTCAACGATATACATATACATGGTAAATAAAACTTCTGATCAAACACTTACAACGATATATACATATATGGTAAATAAAAACTTCTGATTAAATATTCATAACAATATATATGTATTTGATAAATAAAACTTCCGATTAATTATTCACATCGATAAATATATATATATGGTTAATAAAAACTTCTGACTAAAAATTTACAACTATATATATATGCTAATTAACACTTCTAATTAAACATTTAGAATCTGATTAAACATTTACAAACATATATATATGGTAAATAAAAACTTCTGATTAAACATTCACATCGATATATATGGTAAATATAAACTACTGATTAATAATTTTCAACGATATACATATACATGATAAATAAAACTTCTGATGTTTTATTTACCATATATATATATACATGTCGTTGTAAATGTTTACTCAGCAATATATATATATGGTAAATAAAAAGTTCTGATTAAACAGTTAATACGATACATACATATATGGTAAATAAAACATCTGATTAAACATTTACAAAGATATATATATGTATATATGGTAAATAAAACTTCTGAGTAAACATTTACAACGATAATAATTATGGTAATTAAATCTTCTGATTAAACATTTACAAAGATATATATATATATATATATTGTAAATTAAAACTTCTGATTAAACATTCACATCGATATATATATATATGGTAAATAAAAACTCTTGATTAAGAATTCACAACGATAAATAAATGGTCAATAAAACTTCTGATTAAACATTCTCAACGATATATATAAATGGTAAATAAAAACTTCTGAGTAAACATTTACAACGATATATATATGGTAATTATATCTTGTGATTAAACATTTAGAACGATATATATAAGTAGATGGTAAATAAAATCCTCTTATTAAAAATTCACAACGATATATATATATATGGTAAATAAAAACTTCTGATTAAAAATTCACAACGATATATATATGGTAAATAAAATCTTCTGATTAAACGTTCTCAACGATAAACATATACATGGTAAATAAAACTTCTGATTAAACATTCACATCGATATATATATGGTAAATAAAACTTCTGATTAAACATTCACATCGATATATATATGGTAAATAAAAACTTCTGTTAAAAATTCACATCGATATATATATATGGTAAATAAAAACTCCTGTTTAAAAATTCAAAACGATATATATATATGGTAAATAAAAACTTCTGATTAAAAATTCACATAGATATATATATATATGGTAAATAAAAATTTCTGTTTAAAAATTCGCATCGATATATATATATATGGTAAATAAAAACTTCTGAGTAAACATTTACAACGATATGTATATATATATATGGTAAATAAAAACTTTTGATTAAAAATTCAGAACGATATATATATATTGTAAAAAACTTCTGAGTAAAAATTTACAACTGTGTATATATGGTAATTAAAACTTCTGATTAAACATTTAGATCGGTATATATATAGATGGTAAATAAAAACTTCTTATTAAAAATTTACAACGATATATATATATATGTGTTAAATAGAAAATTCTGATTAAAAATTCACAACGATGTATATATTGTAAATAAAAACTTCTGATGAAACATTCTCAACGATATATATATATATATATATGGTAAATAAAAATTTCTCAGTAAACATTTACAACGATATGTATATATATATATGGTTAAAAAAAACTTCTGTTAAAATTCACATCGATATATATATATGGTAAATAGAAACTTCTGATTAAACATTCTGAACGATATGTATATATATATATAGGTAAAAGAAAACTTACTGTTAAAATTACACATCGATATATATATATATATATATATGGTAAATAAAAACTTTATATATGGTAAATAAAACTTCTGATTATACATTCACATTATATATATATACATATCGTTGTAAATGTTTACTCAGAAGTTTTTATATACCATATATATATATATCTCGATGTGAATTTTTAAACAGAAGTTTTATTTACCATATATATATATATATCGTATGTGTAATTTTAACAGTAAGTTTTATTACCATACATATA
>NW_013747957.1:0-1433 GCF_000517525.1 Limulus polyphemus
AACACACACTAGAATTCACAACGATTCATGCACTTTACTTACCGCTTGACTTAATTGTCCGTCTCTATCTCTGCCTGTCTGCAATTATCTATCTGCCGTCACTTCTCGCCGGTCTTATATATAGAAAATAGAGGGCGTATGGCAAACACTCGAGTCTTCAAGAACGTTCGAGATACTCATTACGTGTTACCAGCGTCACGTGACTTCCGCTGTCGTAAAATATTGTTGTTTAGATGGAGGAGGGGTAATGATTCTGGTGTAAAGTTACCGAAATCTGATGTCATTCAGATATTGTATTGAAGCTGAAAAATGTTGATCACTGTTAATCCCCAACAGAATATTCAAATATTAATAGGTGTGTGCTACCAACGAGTAAAGGAAGAACCTCACATTTTAGAAAAAAAACACTTTTTGCAGTTTGCTTAAATAATTCAAACCGTATGTTACGTCTCCGTTTGTTAATTAACTTTCCGTAACTTCGTTTCCGACGAAACTTTAAAGACACAAGTCTTTACTAAATAAAACTGGTTTATTCTTTCCGAATATAACTTTACCGATACACTCAACTTCAACAATCGCGCTAAACAAACGCTATATCAACAAACGTCAATAATACTTCTGACTGCAGATCAATTACTCACTATCTATACACACATTACAACAACCTCCCCTCTTTTATATACCAGCCTACCCTATATCTAGTAAGAACTAGAACATTCGCCAAAGTACATGATAGTTCTAGAAACGTTGCGTCACAGTAGTAATGTGACTCGATGACGCAACACGTATAATGAGTAGATAGTTTGAATTTCATACAAAGCAACTGGGAAGAACATAAAGTATTTTCCCATTAGCACACAAAATATTCATCAACGCTGGATGTTAATAATTATGACCTAGTAGTTGACAAGCCGACAATTGGTAAAAACATTTTGGACTTGTCTCAAGTAGGTGGTCCGATTATTGTGGAAAATTCAATGTTGAAGAATGATCGAATCTAGCAACTGTGTGGTTAACTGTGAAGTATCAATTACCGATAATCAACTGTTCTTCTACCAAAGTATTTCTTTATTCGAAATGCCTTTATGATTCGATGTCTGCAGAATTACAGCAGATTGACTGGGATGCCGAGAGTAAAGGAAAATCTTTCTCAGACTGTTGGAATTTATTGTAAAAATCTGACAATGATCTTTTAAATAAGTAGGTTCCAAGTAAATCCTTTAAATCTGAAAAGAAATATGAACCACCGTGAACACGATATCTTTCCCCCACCAAGTCTAAAAAACCTCAAATACATATATCGGTAAAACATAGAAAACCTCATCTTTATTCTAATAGATTTCTTGATGAGGAATAATGTAAAGAAACAAATAGAATAGTCAGAGGAATAGACTATTATTATGAAGATAAGTTAGTAGAACAACATAAAGACA
>NW_013747958.1:0-1434 GCF_000517525.1 Limulus polyphemus
GCTCTGCACACCACCCGCAGACTTACCGTTGTGCCACTAGGGGGCGCCATTCTCAACTCCCTGTCTCACTCCTAAGTCAATTGTATTTTAGTTTTCATGGCCAAAGTGTTAGTCAGCTTTCATCAACTTGCGAGTACTACTACAGTAGCTTTATTAGATAAACATTATCATTTTTACGTAATTATGCACTTCAAATATTCCAAGGAGGAAACTCAAACAAACTATTTGAATTCCGAGAGTGAATTACATATATAGTTCAATCACAACAATCTTACAGTTTCACATCATATCTTTCACGGGTGTATCAAACGATCATACGAAACATCTCATTCTAGTCCTAAGTTCAGCAAAACTGCAATAAAGTTTTAAAGTAAACGAGACAAAATGAGATAGACAAATGAACTGGTCACAAAATTTAGCACAATTTCTTTTTTTTTTCTTTTAGTGATTACTGATGACATAAGATTTCTGTGATTTCTAATAGTTGAATGCAAGGTATATGTTGAAATCTGTTATGTTATCAGTGATTTATAAACTGGAAAGCTCGGGGAACATGAAAATGTCTTCTCCAGTTGTTGTTCCGTGCATGCTGCAAACGGATGCCAACTTTTCTGTGATCTGAAAGTCCAAATTAACACCATGAATGAACACGAGAAGTTTTGACGTACTCGAGAGATCAGTAGACTCATCCAGCACCAGAGAGTACCACAATAAGTTTCTAGCTTTCTCGCGTATCTGTAACACCATGTTCTCTTAAAGTTATTATGTTCTCCGCACAACTGAACTTGCTGAAATCGGCTTTCTCAGGACACAAGTCACTTGCTGCTTCCATCATACACTCTTTGATGAAGTTGCCGTCAGTAAACGGTTTTCCTAGCTCTGCCATCTTATGCACTATTTTGTAACTTGTACGAGTGACAGATTCATTTTCAGCAAACATTCTCGTGAAGATATTCGATTGAGATTCCAAAGTAAGTTTCATGAACTCAAATTTCTCAGAACACAACTTTCCAGAAAACTTTGAATATGTTGATAGATGTTTTGTTTCATAGTGATGCCGAAGATTGTACTCTTTCAAAACGGCAACACTTTGGTTGCATATCATGTAACTAGCTTTCTGGTTGTTTGTTTCCACAAAGAAGTACTTTTCTCCCCATTCTTCATTGAAAAAGTGACACCCAGCATCTACTTTTCTTTTCTTAGTAGCCATAACGATGGGTGAAGAAAACAGGATTTGAAAATGAAAAACAATTGTTTATTTCCACATTGAATAGTCTACCAAAAAGTTTTAGAAAGATAATAATTTTTCAAAATGTTTTTGACATGTATATAAACATGACAAACTAAATGTAAATAGCTCATGACATTGAATTACGTTATTACGCAATTGGTTTAAAAGTTTTTTCCCGATAAGTTATTTGATGAAGCAATTTT
>NW_013747959.1:0-1433 GCF_000517525.1 Limulus polyphemus
TATATTTACCCAGTGTTCGGGCCGGCATGGTCAGGTGGTTAGGGCGCTTGACTCGCAATCTGAAGGTCGCGGGTTCGAATCCCCGTTTCACCAAACACGCTCGCCCTTTCACTCGCGGGGGCGTTATAATGTGACGGTCAATCCAACTATTCATTGGTAAAAGAGTAGCCCAAAAGTTGACGGTGGGTGGTGATGACTAGCTGCCTTCCCTCAAGTCATTCACTACTAAATTAGGGACGGCTGGCGCAGATAGCCCTCGTGTAGCTTTGCGTGAAATTCAAAACAAACATTCAATGTTCATAACATCTTTTTATCAGGCAGTCGGTGGCACTGCCTGTGTGGGATGGCTCGGATAGTTCATCGAAATGGTATTTTAAATATATCTTCAATAAGTCGTCAGAACTTTACAATAATATACACTGTTTCCTTTTATAACAATATATATGTAATGACTGAGTCACAAGTTCTCGGAATGTCTGTAAATATCACAGCAAAAAAGTTTGAATTTCTTGTTTTGCTTCTTTTTTATTATATGATAACTCAAAAACCCAAACAATGATGTCAACCAACTTCACTGAGTTGACGTAGTTTCAAACGGAGTATCCGCTTTTAAAGTATTATTAACTAGTAGTAATTAAAAAATCATAATTCTAGTGTAAACGATGCTATCATTACCCCTTGAAGTTAGCTTTTTTCAGAAATTTGGTGTTCCTTTAAGAAGCTTTATTACAGGGTGAAATAGGAATTAACAACCAATAATATATAAACAATAAATATTACAGTTGGAACTTCACTGTATTTAGAACTTGGTTATAAATACAACCTTTTTATGTCTATTGAAATAATGCATTAAAAAACAAGCAAATAAAAGGTTTTTGAAGGGTTGGTATTTACTCCCTTTTTTGTAAAAGTATATTCTTTACTTGTTTAACATACTTTACAAGAAACAAAACCATCCTGGTTATAATTGTATGTACTGTGTGAAAAAATAGGCTTTTCAGTCGTATATAAAGCTATTTTACTGTATAGCAACTAGCTTTGTTGATATACTGATAAGAGTACTTATATCATCAATGAATACCATTGCAATCAGAAAATGAATCATTATCAGCCATGTTATTTTTATGTATTGGTTATTCTTACAAATACCAGCCATGTATGACAGAAACATTGTATATTTTATTGGTTATTCTTACAAATACCAACCATTTCTGACAGAAACACAGTATAATTTATTGGTTATTCTTACAAATACCAGTCATGTATGATGGAAACACAGTGTAGCGTATTTTCCGGTGTATAAGACGATCCCATGTATAAGAAAACCCTTGATTTTTTTTAGCAAATTCAGTGTATTTCATTGAGGTTTGGTATATAGGACAACCTCTGTTGTCAAGCAAGTCTAGGATGTTACTTTTGTAAAGAAATTCTTT
>NW_013747960.1:0-1434 GCF_000517525.1 Limulus polyphemus
TATGAGTAAAAGGGAGAGGTGGATATTTACATAATGCTGAACGTTATGAGTAAAAGGGATAGGAGACCCTTCACACAAGACTGAAATTTATGAGTAAAAAAGACAGGAAATATTATTACACAAGGCTGGAAGATATAAATAAATAAAAAGAGGAGAGATCTTTACACAAGGCTCAACGTTATGAGTAAAAGGGAGAGGAGAGATCTTTACACAAGGCTGAAAGTTACGAGTGAAAGGGAGAGGGAGATATTTACATAATGCTGAAAGTTATGAGTAAAATGGAGAGGATAGATCTTTACATAAAGCTGAACGTTATGAGTAAAAAAGTAGAGGAGAGACTTTACACAAAGGTAAAAGTTATGAGTAAAATGGAGAGAAGATATTTACACAAGGCTGAACGTTATTAGTAAAAGGGAGAGGACTGATATTTACACAAGGCTGAAAGTTATGAGTAAAAGGGAGAGAAGAGATCTTTACGTAAGGCTGAAAGTTATGAGTGAAAGGGAGAGGGGAGATATTTACACAAGGCTGAACGTTACAGTAAAAGGGAGAGATATTTACACAAGGCTGAACGTTATGAATGAAAGGGAGAGGGGAGATATTTACACAAGGCTGAACGTTACAGTAAAAGGGAGAGATATTTACACAAGGCTGAACGTTATGAATGAGAGGGAGAGGAGAGATATTTACACAAGGCTAAAAGTTATGAGTAAAAGGGAGAGAAGAGATCTTTACACGAGGCTGAAAGTTAGGAGTAAGAAGGAGAGAAGAAATATTTACACAAGGCTGAACGTTACAGTAAAAGGGAGAGGAAATATCTTTACACAAGGCTGAAAGTTATGAGTAAAAAGGAGAGGACACATCTTTACACATGGCTGAACGTTATAAGTGAAAGGGGAGTAGAGATCTTTACACAAGGCTGAAAGTTATGAGTAAAAGGGATAGCAGAGACTTTACACAAGGCTGAAAGTTATGAGTAAAAGGTAGAGTTCTTTACACAAGGCTGAACGTTATGAGTAAGAGGGAGAGAAATGATCTTTACACAAGGCTGAAAGTTACGAGTAAAAGGAAGAGGTGAGATGTTTTCACATGGCAGAAAGTTATGAGTAAAAGGGAGAGGAGAAATCTTTACACAAGGCTGAAAGTTATGAGTGAAAGGGAGAGGGGAGATATTTACACAAGGCTGAACGTTACAGTAAAAGGGAGAGAAATGATCTTTACACAAGGCTGAAAGTTATAAGTAAAAGGGAGAGTACAGACTTTATAGAAGGCTGAACGTTACAGTAAAAAGGAGATGAAAGATCTTTATACAAGGCTGAAAGTTATGAGTGAAAGGGAGAGGAGAGATCTTTACGCAAGGCTGAAACTTATGAGTAAAAGGGAGAGATCTTTACACAAGGCTGAAAGTTATGAGTGAAAGGGAAAGGGCAGATC
>NW_013747961.1:0-1489 GCF_000517525.1 Limulus polyphemus
AATAATTTGATCTAAGAAAGTTTTCTTCCCAATTTGTAAAAAAAACTTACGTGATAGAAAAAAATTAATATTATTTTCGAAATCTGCGTAGCTGAATTATGGAAAATCCATTATTAAAACCAAAACAACTTTTATGAACTTTAAATTCGCAGACCTGTTTTATCAGTGCTTTTTTGTTGTTGTTGTTGAATCAGTTGTTCGAATTTTGTTTACGATGATGTGGAGTTTTGTTACCGTTGTCAATAATGCACAGTCTATTAGAATGCTCTCTATTGACAGTGTGTTTTCTGTCCGTTAGTCGGCTTTTCCACCCTGCAACTTTGCTAGTGGTTATAGTAGGTTAAAATATAATTACTTTGGAACGTATTTCAATTTTTTTTTATTCATTTGAATTGGGTGAAATAAGATGAGGAGCACGCATGAACTAATCTGTAAGTAAGATGTTTTACATGAACAAGACAAGACAGCCCTTTTTGTTCAGATCGTGTACAAGCCAGAATGCTCAAACGAAGCTCTGGGTCTTACTGCTTGCTTGAGAATTCCACAGGCACTGACTAAGCTTTACACAGCCCCCCCCCCCTTCTGCTAGTATGATAGGGAAGAAACCGCCTTTTCAAGTGGACCACTTCTAGCTTGAGTATTGAACCCCCCCCCCTTCTCTATCCTTCTTTTTGGAATGTAGAATAAAGCATAATACAAGCCTGGAATTCCAACTTGAAAGTCGATTGTTACATTTCCGGAAGGATGAAGGTTGGAACTTATACAAGAGCCGAAAGTTAAGAGGAAATAATCAATTACTGCGGCCTGCTTGGTTACTACAAGCCAGGTTTTAATGAGCTCGCCAGTATAATAAGATACTGAGATGTATGCAAAAGGCTTGACGACTCCGCCAAGGTGGCTGCCTTTTTTTGTACTCCTTTGGATTAGCACGCCCTGCTAGAGTAAAACTGCATGACTGGATGCTCCTGTAGATTCCTAGTCTTAGCTACCATGCACGGACGGCTAGAGTTGTATGTGGACGGAAAGGCGAATTTTGAAAACTCTGCACAATCAATTTGATGAGGAGGAGAACATTACTAATTCCTATTGATCGTGTATAGAACATTGTGACTTAAGTATTTAATATGAACGTGCTTCAACACTGCTTTTAAAACTTGAAGATCATTAGTAATAGTATTATTAAAGCTCTTAGTACGGTTTGGACCAAATTTTCCAAACTTTTGTTTAATCCACACTGATATCTACTGAACTGTATAATATCAGTACGGATTAATTTTGTAACTTGCATTGTTGTAA
This sequence comes from Limulus polyphemus, assembly GCF_000517525.1. NCBI lineage: Eukaryota > Metazoa > Arthropoda > Merostomata > Xiphosura > Limulidae > Limulus > Limulus polyphemus. The sequence continues at coordinate 1,297 of NW_013747961.1, forward strand.
TACGTTCCAACTACACAAATTGATTAGTTTGAAATCAGATAAGGCTTTAGTATGTTTAAGTATCGTACATTTTAGTTATTACACCCTGTGTTATAGGTAATATTTACATAATATATATGTATTGTTATTGTCCAAATATAGATCAATTGCGACACACATTGTTTTCATACCGCAACAATCTTGATTTGCTTAT
>NW_013747962.1:0-1652 GCF_000517525.1 Limulus polyphemus
GTTGACAACAAAAGTCTGGTATAAACTGTTGACAACAAGTCTGGTATAAACTGGTGACAACAAGTCTGGTATAAACTGTTGACAACAAGTCTGGTATATAAACTGTTGACAACAAGTCTGGTATAAACTGTTGACAACAAGTCTGGTATAAACTGTTGACAACAAGTCTGGTATAAACTGTTGACAACAAGTCTGGTATATAAACTGTTGACAACAAGCCTGGTATAAACTGTTGACAACAAGTCTGGTATAAACTGTTGAAAACAAGCCTGGTATAAACTGTTGACAACAAGTCTTGTATATAAACTGTTGACAACAAGTCTGGTATAAGCTGTTGACAACAAAAGTCTGGTATAAACTGTTGACAACAAGTCTGGTATAAACTGTTGAAAACAAGTCTAGTTACTACTGTCAGTTGAAATCACAGTATAAAACTACACTGTTTAGCTTCAGAAACATCTTAAGAAAAAAAACTCTCCATATCTGTTTCCAGATAAACACTTCAAATATAGAAATTATTTGGTAATTTTAATGTAACCCTAACGCCAACTCCATAACTTAAAATGTAGCCCTAACATTAATTTCGTATTTTTTAATTCAACACAACACTAACTTCGTATGTTTTAATCTAACTGTAACACTAAGTTCGTATGTTTTAATCTAACTGTAACACTAAGTTCGTATGTTTTAATCTAACTGTAACACTAAGTTCGTATGTTTTAATCTAACTGTAACACTAAGTTCGTATGTTTTAATCTAACCCAAAGAATAGTTCCCTATTGGGACAGCGGTATGTCTACGGAATTGCAGCACTAAAATATGGGATTCGATTCCTGCGGTGGACACAGCAGATAGCCCAATTTAGCTTAACTATGTAACAAACACACACACACAGCCCTAACATTAATTTCATATTCTTTAATGTAACCCTAACACTAATTCCGTATTTGTCCCCGAGTTTCGATACCCATGGTGGGCAGAGCACAGATAGCCCATTCTGTAGCTTTATGCCTAACTTCAAACAAACTCTAATACTTTCTGTGAGTATCCTTTACGTATCGAGAACACACCTACCGATGAAATTAAGTACAAATAATAATTCTGTTTTTTAAGAAATATATTTTTAAAATGATACTGTTTCATTAAGCAAAATTTATTTAGTTGGATTCGCAATGTTTGTTTTGTTTATTTTTGAATTTCGCGCAAAGCTACACGTGGGCTATCTGCACTAGCCGTCCCTAACTTAGCAGTGTAAGACTAGAGGGAAGACAGCTAGTCATCACCACCCACCGCTGACTCTTAGGCTACTCTTTTACCAACGAATAGTGGGAATGACCGTACATTATAACGCCCCCACGGCTGAAAGACCAACCTGTTTGATATGATGGGGATTCGATCCCGCGACCCGCAGACCGCGAGCCGAGAAGACATACCGCTGTGCCACCGGGGGGCAGTTCCTTGGAAAGAATTTATACCGGAAAGTAACAAACGAGCAGATATTTAACAACTGTTTTGTTAATTATTCCTTCTCTATTAGTGATTTTATTACTAAAGCCCCAATGATGCCCCCCCCCCCTTTTGTGATGTTATGGCATGTAATGATGCTCGGCTTTTAAAATATCAGCTAAATACGATTGTATAGTATTGTTGCG
>NW_013747963.1:0-2281 GCF_000517525.1 Limulus polyphemus
ATCGTTTATTATATTATTGTAAGTCACTATAATGTTTAGCTTTGTAATACGTTTTTTTTAAACTCATAACTTTTTTACTACTTTGGTTTGTATTCAGCATTGGTGAAAAAGCAAAAATTGCTATATTTTATCAGACTCAATATGTTGATCATTGTCCGACAGAAAATGAATGTGTTTTGAAAGTTAAAAGGATTTTGTACGTAGTTTGCATACAACTATTTCTGTAGCTTTGGTAAAGTTGTGTTCATTACTCATAGTTTTACGTGTGTAAGACAGTTATTATTGTATGTTCATTCAATAGATGTTTAGAAACGAACACAATTATGACAGAAATCTATGTGCTGGACCGCAAACAGTCTATTAAAACCTACTTATAATATATAATTATGACGAACTACGATGGCATTTACTTCGTTTATCCACTTAGTCATTTAGTAAAATTTATATGTACGCTAAAATGAACACACTGTTGGGCTATTTCTCTGCAATACGATTGTAACATTTAAGTACTGACCCTATTGTTTATCATATGTACATTCATGTCACTTGGACTAAGTGTTGAAAATAAGTTTATAACAGCTTATTATAACCCGAGCGCTTTCAAAAGGTGGACTTTTCTTCTTAAAATAATCTGCTACAAGCTTACTTTCTGCAATTATCATTTATAATCTACGATCATGAACTATTTTTTTTATTTTAGTCTATGGTTTAATAAACTTGTACAGGTTGACTATCACTAATCTGGCATCATCGGGAACCTGGAGGGTGACGGATTAGCCATCTATTAGGTTAGAATACACCAAACCCACTAGCTAACCACCTCATCTTAAAATTAAAATATCCCATAGAACAGTACAAGTTGATTAATAAAGAAAAGATAATTATCAAATAAATTCAAGTGAAAAATTCAATGAAATACAGGCACACTAATTTCTAGCCGAAATTAGTGTCGGATTACTGATTGTACCGGATTACTGATTGCCGGACTAGTGATGGTCAACCTGTACCTTTATCCTATTTTATAACAACCGAAAACATTAAATACTATTCTTTTGTATTTCTATAAAGTAAATAAAATCACGACCTATATCTCCAGAATGTAACTTTATTAGCTCAATATTTCGCTATTACAGCTTCGTCAGGAGTTATCGCTATTTTACGAGTTCACTAATCCGGTTAAATCTAAATTGGAACAGATATAGGACGTGATTTTACATCAGTTTGTGTAAAACAAAGGTAAGAATAATAATGATTTTTGGGATTGTTGGAACTTACAATATATTTGTATCTCCCCAGCATGCTTTGAGACTTATTTCTTTTACTTTTTGTCTTAAATAATATTTTAATTCTTACACTCAGTTTTTTCTACGTTATATACCCATAAATATTTTACACTAATAATGCTTTTGATTACCCATTCATATCGAGTCTTTCCATAGATATTTTACACTAATAATGCTTTTGATTACCCATTCATATCGAGTCTTTCCATAGATATTTTACACTAATAATGCTTTTGATTACCCATTCATGTCGAGTCTTTCCATAGATATTTTACACTAATAATGCTTTTCATTACCCATTCATATCGAGTCTTTCCATATGCTATTACTGTGAAGCTGCATGATTGAATCTCAAACATTCAATTCATGCTTTTAGAATAACTTATTTTCATTTTAGAGTTATCCAAACCTGATATCTTACCGATATAGTAACATGTTTTAACATTTAAATGTGTTCAAGAAAGGAACTAAAAGATTTAGCAATATTAATGATATTATAAATCGTAATGTAGTTTTTATAGTCCTTTTATATATTCTGTACTTATTTTTACGCAGTTCTGTACAGGACTTTCAAAACATAATCAATTTTTCGGCACATCTGGGGAAAATGTTTTTGTTGGACAATTTTGCTTTATTAACTAAATATACAGTACATAGCTACGTGAGATGTGTTTTAGAATCATACTGAATCAGATTTCTTAACAAAAGGAACAGCTGGCAATCAGTATTCAAGCACATTACTTTTTAATTACAATAGAATGACCTTCATATGTTAAAACATTTGATGAGTAGCTATAATGTATCTACGCTGTTTTCTATTAGATAAAGCAACGCAGAGTTTTATAATTTTTCAAAATAAGTTTTAGGAAACAGTGGGATAGACATTTACAACTACAAGCGGTTTAGGAAATGGGAATGTGAGATTGATTGTATCCATTTAGATCACGTACAAAGTGCGAATTTAATGTGGATCAAAAAAAAGTATAGCCCCGGCATGG
>NW_013747964.1:0-1433 GCF_000517525.1 Limulus polyphemus
CAATGGACTCACAGATACATAGTTTGGTAACAAGACACAAACAATGGACTCACAGATACATAGTTTGGTAACAAGACACAAACAATGGACTCACAGATACATAGTTTGGTAACAAGACACAAACGATGGACTCACAGATACATAGTTTGGTAACAAGACACAAACGATGGACTCACAGATACATTGTTCAACACATTAGTCATTGGGGCATACTCAGATCCATGAAAATAGAAAATATACGTTGGGTTGTACTAGAGACATTAGGCAGTGTGAACCTTTTTTACAATATTTCGCCTTTTTAGCCTCCCTTAAAAAGTTAGTTTTACACATTTCGTTTCTTGTATAATGTCCTAAGTGCAACTAAAAGCCAAGCTGCATGTAAGAAATAGATTTTGTTTTAAACAGAGCAATGAGAGTTATTTTAAAAGATAAGCTTCAACAGGCTTGTTTAACTTCTAAGAAGACAATGCTTAGACATGTGGCTACATTTGATTACTTATATATATTCTTCCAAATAAACCTAAGATTTATACTGAACATCTTTACCCAACAAGAAACTAGTAAATCCTTTATTCAAGAATCCTTGGATAAGCAATTTTACACAAAAAGCAATTGAGATAATCTAAATATAAATAAAAGTTATAACCCTCAACCGCACAAGTGGGGGGGGGTCTTTTTAGACACCCTACTTATATCATCAGTGATACTTAACATTTGTTTTTCTTTTTGAGGTATCACCTTTTGTGACTTTGTTCGTTAGATCCATGCCCCATCATACGTGCATCAAAAAGACCTCAATTAATGACAGTCAAAGAGGCAGTGAAGGCATTACTAGAAGAAATCCTAGAATTGGACAATGATGAGTGACAGTAATATCAGTGACTCAGAGGAAGTTCAAAATAATGAAGATATACTTATAAAAGAAATGAACTTTGAAATTGAAGATAATCTTGAAGACAATCCAAAGGATTCTGGTGATGAAACTGCAGGAAATGAGTTTGAGGACAACAATAGTAGTGATGAAGAGGAAGTTACCATTCAGGATAATAGTAATTGTACTTTGCAAAACACCTACAAGTCTATGTCTGGTTACATCTGGCAAGCAAAGCCCAGAGAAACAAGTCATGCTAGAACTGATAATGTGTTGATGGAGACAATGGGACTGGAAGAGGAAGGAAAGACACAAAACATACATGACACACTAAATATATTTCCGATTACTGAGATGAAACAAATGATTGTAAGATTTAAAAATCGGAAAGCATATAATGCATATGGAAAATGAAACTGTGAGCTAAATGATAAAAAATGGAAAAATGTAGATCTCAAGGCATTGATATGGTTGCTTACATATGCAGGGGTGTTGCGCTCAGCAAACAAAGATGTTAGAGAACTGTGGAAGATGGCGGACTCTGGTCAACCCATAAGCTGTG
>NW_013747965.1:0-1433 GCF_000517525.1 Limulus polyphemus
GTAAGCTGTAATCTTATTCCTCTTTATAACTTTAATACAACCATGTTCATATACCATAAGATAATATCTAGTTTTTTAAAGTGTCACCCAAGTCCGTGTAAATACTCTTTGTTTATATAAAATAAATAATGTAAGCTGTAATCTTGTTCCTCTTCATAGGTTTAACACACCCATGTTCATGTACAATAAGATAATATTCTGTCTTTTAAAGTGACTCCTAATTAAGTGTAAATAATCTTTGTTTACTATACAATAAAGAATGCAAGCTGTAATCTTGTTCGTTTTTTATATCTTTAACAAAACCAACTTCATGTACACCAAGATAATATCTAGGTTTTTAAAGTGACTCCTAATTACGTGTAAATAATTATTGTTTGCTATAAACAAAGAATATAAGCTGTAATCTTGTTTCTTCTTCATAGGTTTAACACAACAATATTCATGTACACTATTTAGTTAAAGTGACTCCAAATTATGTGTAAATACTATTTATTTAATCTAAAATAAGGATTATTAGCTATAGTCGTTTTCCTTCTTCATAACTTTAACCTAACCATGTTCATGTATGATAAAATAATATCTAGTTTTTTAAAGTGACTCCTAATTACGTGTAAATAATCTTTGTTTACTACAAAATAAAGAATGTAAGATGTAATCTTGTTCCTTTTTTATATCTTTAAAAAAACAACTTCATGTTCACCAAGATAATATCTAGTTATTTAAAGAGACTCTTAATTACGTGTAAATAATCTTTGTTTACTACAAAATAAAGAATGTAAGCTGTAATCTTGTTTCTCTTCTTAAGATTAACACAGCCATATTCATGTACAATAAGATAACATTTTGTCTTTTAAAGTGACTCCTAATTAAGTGTAAATACACTTTTTAACTATAAAATCAAGAATATAAGCTGTAATCTTATTCCTTCATAACATCTTTAACAAAACTAACTTCATGTACACCAATATAATATCTATTTTTTATTATGACTCCTAATTACGTGTAAATACTCTTTATTATCTATAAAATAAAGATTGTAAGCTGTAATCTTGTTCCTCTACATAAGTTTCACACAACCATGTTCATATACCATAAGATAATATCTAGTTTTTTAAAGTGTCTCCCCGTTACGTGTAAATACTCTTTGTTTACTACAAAATAAAGAATGTAAGCTGTAATATTGTTCATCTTCATAAATTTAACATAACCAAGTTCTTTTACACTAAAATAATATCTGTTTTTTAAAGCGACACCTAATTACGTGTAAATAATCTTTGTTTACTACAAAATAAAGAATGTAAGCTGTATTCTTGTTCCCTTTTGTTATCTTTAACAAAACCAACTTCATGTTCACCAAGATAATATCTAGTTAATTAAAGTGACTGCAAATTACGTGTAAATACTCTTTGTCTACTATAAACAAAGGATATAAG
>NW_013747966.1:0-1433 GCF_000517525.1 Limulus polyphemus
TCACAAGCAACATATATCTATTAACAGTTACTCAGTGTCAGAAGACGTGAAATAGTCCATCACAAGCAACATATATCTATTCCTACTATTACTCAGTGCCAATAGACGTGAAAGAGTCCATCACAATCAACATATAGCTATTCTTATATTTACTCTGTGTTAGAAGACGTGAAATAGTCCATCACAAGCACGGTATAGCTATTACCTTGGATACTCAGTTTCAGAAGACTAGAATTAGTCCATCACATGCAAGATATATCTATTTCTACTGTTACTCTGTGATAGAAGACGGGAAATAGTCCATCACAAGCACGATATAGCTATTCCCATGGTTACAATGCGTCATACGACGTCAAACTGACCATCACAAGCACGATATATATCTTCCTTTTCTTACTCTCTGTCAGAAGACGTGTGAACAGGCCGTCACAAGCACGATATAAGTATTCTTAATGTTACTCTATGTGAGAAGACGTGAAATAGTCCATCACAGAGAAGATATATCTCTTCCTTTTCTTACTCTCTGTCAGAAGACGTGAAATAGTCCATCAGAAGCACGATATAGCTATTACCAATTTTTCTCTTTGTCAGAAGACGTGTGAACAGTCCATTACAAGCACGATATAAGTATTCTTAATGTTGCTCTATGTCAGAAGACGTGAAATAGTTCATTACAAGCATGATATAGCTATTCCCACTGTTACTGTGTCAGAAGACGTGAAAGAGTACATCACGATATAGCTATTATGACTCTTACACTGTGTCAGAAGACGTGAAATCGTTCATCACTAGCATGATATACCTATTCTTACAGGTACTTTGTGTCAGAAGACGTGAAACAGTCTATCTCAATTACGATATAGCTTTACCAATCTTACTCTGTGTTATAAGATTTCAAACAGTCCATCACAAGCACGCGATAGCTCTTCCTTCTGTTACTCTGTGTCAGAAGACGTGAAAGAGTCCATCACAAGCAAGATGTAGCTATTCCCACTGATACTCTCTGTCATAAGACGTGATATAATCCATCACATGCACGATATAGATATTTTTTTGGTTACATTATGGCAGACGACGTCAAATAGTCCATCAGAAGCACGATATAGCTATTACCAATTTTTCTCTTTGTCAGAAGACGTGAAATAGTCCATCACAAGCCTAATATAACTATTAATACTGTTACTCTGTGTCAGAAGACGTGAAATACTCCATCATAAGCACGATATAGCTAATAACACTGTTACTCAGTGTCAGAAGACTGGAAATAGTCCATCACAAGTAAGATATATCTATTGCTACTGTTACTTTGTATCAGAAGACGTGAAATAATCCATCATAAGCACGTTAAATCTATTCCTACTGTTACTCTGAGTGAGAAGAAGTGAAATAGTCCATCACAAGCAATATATATCTATTCCTACTATTACTCAGTG
>NW_013747967.1:0-1432 GCF_000517525.1 Limulus polyphemus
GTGTCTTCTTATTGACAGTACACATAATCGTTAAATCTTTTGTCTTCTTATTGACAGTACACAGTTTCGTTAAATCTTGTGGATTGTTAGTGATAGTACACAGTATCGATAAAACTTGTGTCTTCTTACCGACAGTACGCAGTATTGTTAAATCTTCTGTCTTCTTCTTAACGGTACACAGTATAGTCTAATTTTGTGGCTTGTTATTGATAGTACAAAGTATCGTTAAATCTTATGGCGTGTTATTGATAGTACACAGTTTCGTTAATACTTGTGTCTTCTTATTGACAGTACACAGTTTTTTTAAATCTTGTGTCTTCATATTGACAGTACACAGTATCGTTAAATCTTGTGGCTTGTTAGTGATAGAACACAGTATCGTTAAATCTTGTCTTCTTATTAATAGTACATAGTATTGTTAAATCTTTTGTCTTCTTATTGACAGTACACAGTATTGTTAAATATTGTGTCTTCTTATTGATATCACACAGTATTATTAAATCTTATGTCTTCTTATTGATAGTAAACAGTATCGTTGATTCTTGTTGCTTTTTAGTGATAGCACACAGGATTGTTAAAACATTTGTCTTCTTATTGATAATACACAGTATCCTTAAATCTTGTGGCTTGTTAGAGATAGTACACAGTATTGTTATATCTTGTGTCTTCTTACTGTCAGTAAACAGTATTGTTCTCTTTTGTGTGTTCTTATTGACAGTACACAGTATCGTTTAATCCTCTCGCTTGTTAGTGAGAATACACAGTATTTTTAAATCTTGTTTTCTTATTGACAGTACATATTATTGTTAAGTCCTATGTCTTCTTATCGACAATACCCAATATTGTTAAATATTGTGTCTTTTAATTGACAGTACGCAGTATTGTTAAATCTTGTGTCTTCTTATCGCAAGTACACATTATTGTTGAATCTTGTGTCTTGTTATTGACAGTACACAGTGTCGTTAAATCTCGTGTCTTCTTTTTATAGTACACAGTATCATTAAATCTCGTGTCTTCTTATTGATAGTACACAGTATCGTTAATTCTGGTGACCCTTTAGTGATAGTACACGGTATTGTTAAAACATTTGTCTTCTTATTGATAATACACAGTATCGTTAAATCTTATGTCTTGTTATTGATAGTACAAAGTATCGTTAAATCTTGTATCTTCTTATCGACAGTACACAGTATTGTTAAATCTTTGTCTTCTTATTGACCTTACATAGTATTGTTAAATATTGTGTTTTCTTATTGACAATACACTGTATAGTTAAATATTGTGTCTTTTTATTGATATCACACAGTATTGTTAAATCTTGTGTCTTCTTATTGATAGTTCACAGTATCGTTAATTCTTGTGACCCTTTAGTGATAGAACACAGTATTGTTAAAACGTTTGTCTTCGTCTTGATAATACACAGTATTGTTAT
>NW_013747968.1:0-2723 GCF_000517525.1 Limulus polyphemus
AATAATATATATATATATATATATATATATATATTTATTATGTTTACAAATATTACCACATACCACTTTTTGAAGTTTAACTTTATGCTAACTCTCCTTTTCTAATATTTTACTTTTAGTTTAAACTTCAACTTCCTTTAAGTTTAATATGACCAATACATACTAAAGTATTAATTAATTTGTGGAATGAGAGCAATATTACAATCATAAACATCTTGTCTACAATTGTAAAATGTTTGCGAGAAAGTTAATCTCCAGTTACTACTTTAAAACGTGCACATTTTTTTTTTATGCAAAAATGAGTATTTGACAGAAAACTATTTGCAGGAAATTATACAAAACCCACATTCTCATTCAAAGTTCATATAAATCACTCATTCCATATTATTAACATTGCAACTTAAAGTCGCAGTGAAGGTTAATTATTTTAGTCCTACACATCAAATAATATTTACTTATTTCAACTACGATATTAAAAATTCCATCTTACCTTTTTTCACTCACTACGATACTTTATACTTCATAATAATCTTGATTTGTACGAGTAGAATATCTGATCTTATATTCGCTAGTTTTGAATGTTATCAAATAACATGAAGGATAAGTTTTAACAAACCCTTCTTTAAAATAAATAATTACAATCGCTTATAAACATCCAGACAGTACTTCACTAGATTCTATTTTTGATAATTAAATAACTATAAACTTCACAACTCTTACCGTAATATCACTCCCATAAACACGCGTTATCAAATTCACAATCGTTACCAAATTACTACGAAACACCATCTACCAGTCCTTTTAAAACACAGAGCATTGATATGTGCAGATAACGATGGCGTAGTTCGTCTTACACTTTCTACGCATAAATACAAAATACTTCCTTATTCTAAACATAAATATATCTTAAACTTTACAATTTATGTATCACTCGAGATTCTACTTGCCTATGAATAATGCACAGTAAAGCTTTGAGTGTTGTTTCTTTTTTCAGGGCATATTTACAAGTGAATTGCAGTATTATGTTAAGAGTCTTTGTTGATACATTATACTTTAGGGGTGTAAGCTTCATAAATGGGCTTCTTATTATTATTCTAATTGTTTAAATAACATTTCATCATCTTTACTTTTATATAACTAGTTAGATTTTTCTCGGCTCTGTATACCAAAATCCTGATAATATTTTGATGTAATATCTTTATTATAAAACTATTAACCTTCAAAAATAAATCTAAAACACTACAGTAAAGTCAGCCGAACTTTCAAGAACAGAGACACCTTTGATCATTAGTACTGTTGCGTCATCGATATCACGTGACTATTCTCACGCCCTCTTGTTTCTAGAACCATCCCGTATCTTGACGAATGCTCTAGTATTTACTAGATAGGGTAGGCTGGTATATAAAAGAGGGGAATGTAATGCGTGTGAGTAGACTGCAGTTCAATTACTCACTATCAGAAGTATTATTGACGTTTGTTGATATAGCGTTTGTTTTAGCGCGATTGTTGAAAATAAGTGTATCGTAAAGTTGTATTCGGAAAGAATAAACCAGTTTTATTTAGTAAAGAACTTGTGTCGCTAAAGTTTCGTCGGAACGAAGTTACGGAAAGTTAATTAACAAACGGAGACGTAACAATACTAAGTATAGTGGGTCTTCTGATTTTATAATTTAGATAAATGAAAGGACTTTGTGGTTCTTCCTTTCCGAGCCCTCAGGTGGCATTTTGCAGTGAAAATTGTCGGAATATTTATTTAAAAAGCATCTGCGATGTCTGTTATGTAAGAAACTTGAATATGATTTTCACATGTAGAGTTAGGGAATTGTGTTCTTTACCTCTACAGATTATGAATTATACTGTGATAAATCTATAATATGGGTGAATCAATGATATAAATGATGTTTCCATCAAAGTTTTGTGAGTTGCATTTCCAGATGACCTGATTAGCTTTGGTATTGAGCGTATCAAAAGCAGTTAGAATGAAATGAATATTCATGCTATTCCATATTAGATATATTATAAATTTCAAGTGATAATATGAAACACTAAATGTCTAACCACTTTTCACGCATTATAAAATACAGATTTGCATTTTGGAAAGTAAAATTTAGTGATGTACTAGTTACACTGTTACCATATCAATTTTTATTTTTGCACTAATCTAATTTTTGTGAAAAATTCTATAAATTAGTTGATTGTATTTCGATTTATTTGTACTTGCTTTAATATGAAATAACAAAATTACAATTCTAACATAGGTTAATATTTCAGTATGTATCATAACTTAAATTTCAAAACCAGATTTCCATTTTCTTTGAAATCTCATGTAGATTTCTCTTTGGAATACCAAAAGCTAATTTAATGTACTTATATCACAAGGGATGCTACATTAGGAAATCTGATCAAAATCTGCGTGCTTCATCACTTGAAAAGGCAATTATTTTGTAAATTATGAATTCAAACTCAAGTGTGCATTTAGCCTATTTATTCCCTATATTTAGGAATACATTGTGGTATTTTCAATTAAAATCAGTTTCCCGAAAGAGTTGTTACGTCTCTGGTCGTTAGTTAATTTCCCGTATAATTTCTTTCCGATGAAACTTTAGCGACATAAGTCCTTTCTTAAATAAAACTAGTTTATTCTTTCTTAATACAACTTTGCAATACACTTAATTTCCACAGTCATGCTATAACTTAAACAAACGCTATAATTCACAATCAAC
>NW_013747969.1:0-1463 GCF_000517525.1 Limulus polyphemus
AACGGGGACACGGATTAGGAGATGTTTAGAGTAACTTGTTTCGTTCGGCTATATCATTTCTGGTAAAAATGAGCATTAGACTGAGGAAAACCAGTTGTTCTGTCAGACATAAATTTAGCATCTGATGTCATACAAGGAAATCCTTTTGTCGATGTTGACAAGTAATCATGACTCTCCTTCCACGTGAAAAATCCTGTCAGTGTACAAAGCCTGAGGTAGACTTATTTTCTCTCCCTCCCACGGAAAGCGTGATTGAGGGGGTCAATGGACTGAATATTATCCTTTATATTCAATGACTGACAGAGAACCTATAGAATGTTCTATATCGGGATCAGGAGATGAATATTTAGATCTGATACAATCGTATATTCATGTAAAAGCAAAAATTGTCAAACCTGATGATGCCGATATAAAAAGGATGAAGATACCTCTGCACCTGTAAACTTGCTACTTCATTCTCTATTTTGTCAAATAGATGTATACCTTAATGATAAACTAATTTCTTCGTCTCACAACCTTTATGCATATAAGGCCTACATAGAAACTTTACTAAGTTATAATGGTGGAGCTAGGAAAAGTCATCTAACATCATTTATGTGGATAAAGGACACGGCGGGTAGTTTTGACAATCTCGATTTTAACGATGGTGAGAATGACGGAATCAAAGACCGATACATAAATACATGTGGTAGTCAAACAGTCGACATGATCGGCCGTCTACATTTGGATATCTTTTTACAGTTCTTGCCCAATGGCTTAAGTTTAAAACTCTTACTCGTACAAAGTAAAGATTCGTTTTGTATTATGTCAAACAATGAATTGAGCTTCAAAATTGTACTACGACACATTTCTATCTATGCTAGAAAATTCAAGATCAGACCGTCAGTGTCCGTCACATGCTAAAGAATTTCAGAAAGGAAAAGCTAAATATCATTTGAAATATATAGGATATGACGAATACTCGAGAGGATATACACTCTTTCTCTTTGATCTTACACCAGATCTATCTGCTGTAGATTCTCACTATAACTTGGTGAAACAGGGAAATTTATGAATTGAAATACGTTTGGTAGTGCCTTATCTAACACTATCAATGTTCTAGCATATGCAGAATTTCAGTCAGTTCTAGAAATTGATCAGTTTAGAAACACCATAACAGATATTTAAGAAGCTATGAACACATTATAAATTTATTCGATACCTTCATAATACTTGTGTACGTGAAAGAAGTTTGGAAGTGTATTTACCAGTGATCAACTACTTGATCATGCATCATCAATGAGGATCCGAATCATAAATCTGGTAGCCACTGGGTCTGTATTTACTTTGGTCGAAATGAAAAAGAAGAATATGTTGATCCATTAGGACTGCCTCCACATAATCTCAGCATAAGAAAATTCATCAAGAAGAACTGATAAATGTGGACTTACAACAAAAAACGTATTGAGAGGACTATATTCGTC
>NW_013747970.1:0-1051 GCF_000517525.1 Limulus polyphemus
TGGTTTCAGCTGATTAGCTGCGAATGAAAGATCAACGTGAGATTTTTGGTTATACAATATATTTGTTAAAGGTATTCTTATTATTATGTAAACAGTTATATTTCTCTTCATATATGTCTTTCATTTTGTGCACAGCTAGTGCTGAAAAGACATCATTGCAAAATTAAGAGGTTTTTATTTCCTTAAAAAATACAAGTAAAGAAAAGATATTTAGACTATTATCAGGGGGAAAAAGTTAATTGTTCTCTTTCATCAAGGGGAACCTAAGGTTCATTGTGTTAGTGGAACAGAAAAATAAATATTAGTATTATATTGTAAAGATCAAAAGATTTTCATTCAACATACTCTTGAAAATGTAAAAGAATTGGATGTATTATTTCTAACAAAATAACCTCTACAAATATGTAACACTTTTTTAAATGTCATGAACAGTACATATTATTAACATAATAAATTGAAATGCACGACTTTTTATCATTACAACACTGAGGAAGCAAGCCTACATATATTATATATATAGCACTTAAAAAGTGTTGCATAAGATGATTGATAAAGCTTCAGCAAACACCTTATAAAGTTTTTGTGAAGAAAGCAATATGTTATATGTTATAGCTGAAATATATACTTTTTTTCACTCTTCTATAAGTTGTATAGAAGATATCCTTATTCAAGTGTGTCAAAATAATTTTTCTAAATTTCCATAACCTTTCTGAATGTAGTTAATTAATCCCATTCATAATTATCAAATGTTGCAGGGTTTAAAACATATACTAATCCTTTTACATGGATAAAGGTTATATGCTTTAACTTTTCTAAGTCTCAAGCTAGCATGTATTAATTTCTGTGTGGAAGGTGGCCTATTTAAACAGGTGATACAGAAACTTGAAACAGACTTGAAATAATTATAATTGTATTTTGACTAGTGGTTGAAGTATGTAATCTAAGATTATCAGGTACCACACTCTGGCCTATCTGACTATAAAACTAGAGTATTTCAAAGCTTTATCTCTTGGTTTGCTGATCTTTGTTTTCATCTTTATTTTGTGTTGGG
>NW_013747971.1:0-2278 GCF_000517525.1 Limulus polyphemus
TTGCAACTGAATTATAAGTCATGCTAATAAGTTTATACTAATTTTTATGTTACGTCTTACATTAATGGTTAAGCTAACTGAGTTTTCGATTACCAGAGGACGCTACTGACAAGATTTATAGTGTAAAAAATGTCTTCTCCAACAGTGCTGTAAAAATGTCTTTTTCTTCAATCATGACTTGTCATTTCTCTTTGTCCCTGGTGTTCATCAACATTTCTCTTTCATTATTCACGTTCCTAACCATTTTGTGAGTCCTTCAATCATTTATATTCTTTGTCTTGTATAAAATAGCTTCTCATAAAAAAAGGAAAGAAAAAGTTAAATTTACTTTAGGCTAAAGACGTGAAAACCGAATTCTTATAGAAAATTGAAAAACAGTCTTAAGATGTACTGATTACATATATGTGTTTAGTAGAGATTCAGTTTCACCGTTATCACGCATGTGTATTATTGGGCTTGTTACAATGTTTTATATCATTATTTATGCTACGTCTTACACTATTGTTATAGTTACTTATTTTCTCTATAGAGGACGCAGCTAACAAATATGTACTTTCCTATACCTTTGTTGGCTGGTTTGTATTTATAACTAAAAGTTACACAATGGACTGTTTGCTCTTTGTTCATCGTGAATAAATAGTATCTTACAAATCAGCTTCTCGTAAATAAACGTATGCTGGTTTAAGTTATGTATATAAGGCTTCAGCTGGGATCACTTTACGATTTTATAAAGAATGTTTTTCCATATGCTTTAAAAACAAATTTAAAGTTACGATATGTGGAAAGGAAGAAACTAATGAAGCAGCAAAACGATTATAAAATGTTATTCTCCAAATACGAAGAGACTAACCTTCATATTAAGCATCTTCAATATACAACTAACAGGAAAATCAAATAAAGTTTCAAATTAATATCATAATTACAGCCCAATAATAAGTCTAGAAAGTATAATATATTTCATGTAGAAGAAACAATGCTAGTAACTTGATGACATGTATATTTAAAACTTTTGTTTGCTTATAAATTTAAAATTAGATTTCAAATATATTTTTTTTTCTCATCAACGTTTGGGGAATTTCTAAAATTTTAGAATTTTGGCCAACAACGAAATATAAAGAAAACAAGAGTTTTTTTCAATATTTATCCTAGAAAACTAAATCCATTAAATTGAAATCTGCTCGGTTATGAGGAATATAGATCACTAGCTTTTCGTAATTCTACATTCTCGACTATGGGCAAAGAAAGCGAAAACGAAATGACGCATCAATTTGTCTAGATGGACAAGTGGTTAGGGCGCTCGACTCGCAATCTGAATTTCGCGGGTTCGAATCCCCGTTACACAAAACATGCTCGCCCTTTAAGCCATGGGGTGTTGTAACGTGACGGTCAATCACACTATTCTTTGGTAAAAGAGCAGCCCAAGAGTTGGCGGTAAAAATCACAAATTATAAGAATTAGGAAGTTGATTAGAAGAAGAAACTAAATAAAGAGAAAACATAAAAAAAGAGGGAAGTTCAGAATAATGTCTAAAATACAAAAGGTTATTCTACTGAATGATGGTGATAATGTTTGTGGTTTCAAACTTGTGACAAAGCTTCAAAATCGCGTGAAGAAATTAACACAATTTTGGTGAATCGAGTGTTTCACTAAAAAGAACAAAGATGAAAAGTACACCAACTTATTTTGATATTACTCTTTAAATTTGTACTATTTGTGAAACAGTAAATATTGTTATTCAAATTCACACTTTTTGTCAGTCTTTTATAGTTTTGTTTGTTATGAATTTCGCGCAAAGCTACACGAGGGCTATCTGCGCTAGACGTCCCTAATTTAGCAGTGTAAGACTAGAAGGAAGGCTAGTCATCACCACCCCCTTCTTGTTTAATGTTTTGACTTTGTGTCCAATTCTAATTTTCTGTATGTATTTTTTGTTTTTGTTTTAAATATATGTCTTGAGATTCTTTTGGTGCTCTATCTTTTTTTGCTTATTGTTTCCATTGTTTAATCTCTAGCAAATATTCGATTTCTCCGTACTCATTTTGTCATATTCAGGTTTGGTTTTATTTTCATCAAAATAATCATACTTCTGACACCAGTAATTTAACGTTCTATTTTGTTCAGTGAGTTCTATTAGATTTAGTGAAAATAACTTGTAAAAAGGCACACGTAATGATAATAAATTAACTTATTTCTTCAATAATGTTTGCTACAGTTTGTTTGTTTTGAATTTCGCGCAGTGCTACACGAGGGCTATCTGCGCTAGCCGTCCCTAATTTAA
>NW_013747972.1:0-2462 GCF_000517525.1 Limulus polyphemus
CTTCATTCCAACGAAACTTTAGCGACACAAGTCCTTACTTAATAAAACTGGTTTATTCTTTCTGAATATAACTTTACCGATACACTAATTTTCAACAGTCGCTCTATAACAAACGTTTTAACAACGAACGTTAACTTCAATAATACTTTCTGACTGCAGTTCAATTACTCACTACCTACACACATATTATTGTCACGTCACGCTGTGACCATCTTATATATACAAGACTACCCTATATCTAGTAAATGCTAGGGCATTCACGAAGGAACAAGATACTTCTAGAAACGTGGCGTGACACTAGTCACGTGACCTCGCTAGTGCAACAGTATCATCCACTGGATCTCTAGCTTTCTTCATAACAGTATGGCAAAGGTTAGAATTAACAACACAATCTTCCACCCATTCCACCTACAAGTTAGTGTCCCACAAGGCTCCATGATCAGCTTGTTTTTTTACATTATTTTTGTGAATGACATTCCCTTCCCCAAACTTTTGTATACTCATGCATTGCAATATGGAGATGAAGTAGCCACTTGGAGCACATCATGCAATCCACTGATTTCTGCAAATGAAGATCAAGTTTCTCTTAATCACGTCTTCACATGGTGTGATATGTAACATGTTTCTCTAAGAGGAAAAAACTGTCCCCAGTCTGTTTAAAACTATTAGGCATGGACATACATTTCACCAAAACTATCAAGTTCCAAGGAATTACATTTTTAATTGTAACTTAGTTTGGGCTAATCACTTTGCAAAAATGAGTAAATCCTTCAATCAATGTCTTGCTCACTTAAGGAAAATCGAGAGCATCCAAAAAGGTTGCACACCTGACACATGTGTAAAACTTTTATTAGACCTTTATTCGAGTATGGCAATATGGTTACATGTAATATGCCTCATTACTTACTCAAAAAACTACAAGATCTTCAGGAAAACCTTAACATTAGCTTTCCACTTACCAAAATACACACCATCCAGCTGCCTAGATTCCTTAAATGTTGAACCACAGATCAAAAATAGAGTGCTGAAGCTTGCTAAAAAGTATTACCTTACAGCATCCACCTGTAATACCCTAAACAAACAGTTTCCATATTTGAAGCCACCCCCATAACCTGACACACCCTCCTGTCTCTGTCCACTTGTGTAGTTATAATATATATTGTACTTACCATATAGGATCTTCTTTCTCACACTTCAGGCACAATCTGGAGAGTAGTGAAAGTAGGATTATCTGGGGTTACTCCCATTTTCCTCCCACAATAAAATTTTATGGTATTAGATCTATAGATCCACACCCATTGGTTTTGCTGACATGTTAATCATTAGACAAAATTTAAATTTGGAAGAAAAACTTATTGCTAAACCATCTGTGGTTTTGGATTTCTGTTTGCTGAACCCCCAAAATGTTTTTTTTTCCCACATAGTTCCTTTAAATCTCAGAGAAATTTATTTTTGGACATCCTCAGATTCCTACGGGCCCCAAACTCTTTTCAAGTTCGTGTCTCAGGATTTATACTAAGATAAAGCTCAAACCTCATTAAAAATAGACATGTAACTTATTCAATAACTTTCATAAAACCTTATAAGCTACAGCCATTTTTAAATAACAGCATCAGAGAACTAGAGAAAAGGAAAACTCCATAAGATTAAACAACAATATTATGATTCTCAGTACTAATAAGAGCTGTATGATCTAAATTACAGCAGTGGTATCTAATTGACTAGTTTATAATAGTTTCTATTTTACACCAGGTCAAACCAACTTTTTCTGAGAAAACAACCCAAATTCTACATGACATAATCACAAGATGGTGATGAACATGTCTTATTTGTCCCCCTGGACACCTGTTCTGCAGTGTGTGTAAATATACAGCCTGTCACTTGTTTACAGAAACAAGCAGATGATTATGATGGTGAATGTGATTTGTCAGTATATCTTATACATATATATATATATGGCCTGTCTAGTTTAAGATTTCCAGTCAGTTGTAGCTCAGATTGAGGACTTCCTACCTCTGTTCCTGGTTTCTAAGATATCTACTCATGTGTAGTTCAGGTTGAGGACTTCCTACCTCTGTTCCTGGTTTCTAAGATATCTAGTCATGTGTAGCTCAGACTGAGGACTTCCTACCTCTGTTCCTAGTTTCTAAGATACCTAGTCATGTGTAGCTCAGACTGAGGACTTCCTACCTCTGTTCCTAGTTTCTAAGATACCTAGTCATGTGTAGCTCAGACTGAGGACTTCCTACCTCTGTTCCTAGTTTCTAAGATACCTAGTCATGTGTAGCTCAGACTGAGGACTTCCTACCTCTGTTCCTAGTTTCTGAGATATCTAGTCATGTGTAACTCAGATTGAGGACTTCCTACCCCTGTTCCTGGTTTCTAAGATATCCACTCATGTATAGTTCAAGTTGAGGACTTCCTACCTCTGTTCCTAGTTTCTGAGATATCTAGTCATGTGC
>NW_013747973.1:0-611 GCF_000517525.1 Limulus polyphemus
TAATCAAAGTCTACAAAATATCGTGTAAGAAGGACTAAAAAGACCGTTATCAAAGTCAAAAACATCTAGTGTAAGAAGAACTAAAAAGAGCGTTATAAAAGTCGAAGAAATCAAGTGTAAGATGAACTAAAAAGATCGTGATCAAATCCATCAAAATCTGTTGGATGAAGGATTAAAAAGACCGTTATCCAAGTCGAAAATATCTAGTGTAAGAAGGACTAAAAAAGCCGTTATCTAAGTCGAAAAAATCTAGTTTAAGAAGGAATAAAAAGACCGTTATCAAAATTGACAAAGTCCAGTGTCATACGTGAGTAAAAAGGCCGTTATCAAAGTCTACATAATATCGTGTAAAAATGACTAAAAAGACCATTATGTATTGAAAAAATCTAGTGTAAGAAGAAATAAAAAGACCGTTATGAAAATCGACAAAATCTAAAGTAATAAGTGAGTGAAAAGGCCGTTATCAAAGTCAACGAAATATAGTTAAAGAAGGACTAAGAAGACCGTTATCAAAGTCGAAAAAATCTAGTGTAAGAAGGACTAAAAAGACGTTATCTAAGTCGAAAACATCTACTTTAAGAAGGAATAAAAAGACCGTTATCAAAATCGAC
>NW_013747974.1:0-3252 GCF_000517525.1 Limulus polyphemus
TTTTAATCCTTCATCCAACAGATTTTAATGGATTTGATCACGATCTTTTTAGTTCATCTTACACTTGATTTCTTCGACTTTTATAACGCTCTTTTTAGTTCTTCTCTCAATAGATGTTTTGGACTTTGATAACGGTCTTTTTAGTCCTTCTTACACGATATTTTGTAGACTTTGATTACGGCCTTTTTACGCACTTATTACACTGGACTTTATCGATTTTGATAACGGTCTTTTTATTCCTTCTTAAACTAGATATTTTCGACTTAGATAACGGCTTTTTTAGTCTTTCTTACACTAGATTTTGTCGTCTTTGATAACGGTCTTTTTAGTTCTTCTTACACTAGATGTTTTTGACTTTGATAACGGTCTTTTTAGTCCTTTTTAAACGATATTTTGTAGACATTGATAACGGCCTTTTTACTCACTTATTACACTGGACTTTGTCGATTTTGATAACGGTCTTTTTATTCCTTCTTACACGATATTTTGTAGACTTTGATGACTGCCTTTTTACTCACTTATTACACTGTACTTTGTCGATTTTGATAACGGTCTTTTTATAACTTCTTAAACTAGATTTTTTCGACTTAGATAACGGCTTTTTAATCCTTCTTACACTAGATTTTTTCGACTTTGATAACGGTCTTTTTAGTCTTTCTTTAACTATATTTCGTCGACTTTGATAACGGCCTTTTCACTCATTTATTACTTTAGATTTTGTCGATTTTCATAACGGTGTTTTTAGTCCTTCTTACACTAGATTTTTTCAATACATAATGGTCTTTTTAGTCTTTTTTACACTAGGTTTTGTCTACTTTGATAACGTTCTTTTTAGTCCTTGTTACTCTAGATTTTGTCGACTTTGATAACGGCCTTTTTACTCACTTATTACTTTAGATATTTTCGATTTTCATAACGGTCTTTTTAGTCCTTTTTACACTAGATTTTTTTTCAACACATAATGGTCTTTTTATTCCATCTTACACGATATTATGTAGACTTTGATAACGGCCTTTTTACTCACTTATTACACTGGACTTTATCGATTTTGATAACGGTCTTTTTATTCCTTCTTAAACTAGATTTTTTCGACTTAGATAACGGCTTTTTTAGTCCTTCTTACACTAGATTTTGTCGACTTTGATAACGGTCTTTTTAGTCCTTCTTTAACTATATTTCGTCGACTTAGATAACGGCTTTTTTAGTCCCTCTTACACTAGATTTTGTTGACTTTGATAACGGTCTTTTTAGTCCTTCTTAAACTATATTTTTTCGACTTTGATAAAGGCCTTTTCACTCACTTATTACCTTAGATTTTGTCGTTTTCATAACGTTCGTTTTAGTTCTTCTTACACTAGATTTTTTTCAATACATAATGGTCTTTTTAGTCTTTTTTACACTAGATTTTGTCTACTTTGATAACGGTATTTTTAGTCCTTCTTATACTATATTTTCTCGACTTTGATAACGGCCTTTTTACTCACTTATTACTTTAGATTTTGTCGATTTTCATAACGGTCTTTGTATTCCTTCTTACACTAGATTTTTTTCAATACATAATGGTCTTTTTAGTCCTTCTTACACGATATTTTGTAGACTTTGATTACGGCCTTTTTACTCACTTATTACACTGGACTTTGTCGATTTTGATAACGGTCTTTTTATTCCTTCTTACACGATATTTTATAGGTTTTGATAAAGTCGACAAAATCTAGTGTAAAAAAACTAAAAAGACCATTATGTATTGAAAAAATCTAGTGTAAGAAGGACTAAAAAGAACGTTATGAAAACGACAAAATCTAAGGTAATAAGTGAGTGAAAAGGCCTTTATCAAAGTCGAAAAAATATAGTTTAAGAAGGACTAAAAAGACCGTTATCAAAGTCAACAAAATCTAGTGTAAGAGGAACTAAAAAAGCCGTTATCTAAGTCGACGAAATATAGTTAACGAAAGGACTAAAAAGACCGTTATCCAAGTCGAAAATATCTAGTGTCAGAAGGACTAAAAAGACCGAAATCAAAGTCGATAAAACCTGAAGTAAAAAGGGATAAAAAGACCGTTATCAAAGTCGACAAAATCTAGAACAACAAGGACTAAAAAGACCGTTATCAAAGTAGACAAAATCTAGTGTAAAAAAGACTAAAAAGACCATTATGTATTGAAAAAAATCTAGTGCAAGAAGGACTAAAAAGACCGTTATGAAAATCGACAAAATCTAAAGTAATAAGTGAGTAAAAAGGCCGTTATCAAAGTCGACAAAATATAGTTTAAGAAGGACTAAAAAGACCGTTATCAAAGTCGAAAAAATCTAGTGTAAGAAGGACTAAAAAGTCGTTATCTAAGTCGAAAAAATCTAGTTTAAGAAGTTATAAAAAGACCGTTATCAAAATCGACAAAGTCTTTTGTAATAAGTGAGAAAAAAGGCCGTTATCTAAGTCGAAAAAATCTAGTTTAAGAAGTTATAAAAAGACCGTTATCAAAATCGACAAAGTCCTTTGTAATAAGTGAGTAAAAAGGCCGTTAAGGACTAAAAAGACCGTTATGAAAATCGACAAAATCTAAAGTAATAAGTGAGTGAAAAGGCCGTTATCAAAGTCGACAAAATATAATTTAAGTAGGACTAAAAAGACCGTTATAAAAGTCGACAAAATCTAGTGTAAGAAGGACTAAAAAAGCCGTTATCTAAGTCGAAAAAATCTAGTTTAAGAAGGAATAAAAAGACCGTTATTAAAATTGACAAAGTCCAGTGTAATAAGTGAGTAAAAAGGCCGTTATCAAAGCATACAAAATATGGTGTAAAAAAGACTAAAAAGACCATTATGTATTGAAAAAAATCTAGTGTAAGAAGGAATATAAAGACCGTTATGAAAATCCACAAAATCTAAAGTAATAAGTGAGTAAAAAGGCCGTTATCAAAGTCGACAAAATCTAGAGTAACAAGGACTAAAAAGACCGTTATCATCAAAGTAGACAAAATCTAGTGTAAAAAGAACTAAAACGACCATTATGTATTGAAAAAAATCTAGTGCAAGAACGGTCTTTTTAAAACATCAAGAATAAGAAGGAGTAAGCGACTTTGATAACGGCCTTTTTAGTCCTTCTTACTCTAGATTTTTTCTACTTTGATAACGGTCATTTTAGTCTTTCTTACACTATATTTTGTCGACTTTGATAACGGCCTTTTTAGTCCTTCTTACTCATGATTTTTTCTACTTTGATAACGGTCATTTTAGTCTTTCTTACACTATATTTT
>NW_013747975.1:0-1486 GCF_000517525.1 Limulus polyphemus
CTCCAACAATTACACCCACCAGGCGCTACTCATTACATTTAACAAAACTAAAAGATCTTTGTGGTAAACCACTCCATGCTTACAAGCCACTTGTCAATGCTTTGATTTCATGAATTGAGAAGCTCTTTGAAGCCTCCTTTGTCAATGAGGATCACGTTCTCTCTCAGCTGCTTTCCAGAATCCATGGTTTAAAATGATTTGGATCAGCTCCAATGCTAGGAAAAAAAATCTAAAAAATTATGAAAAACTTTTCAGAGATGATGTAAGGTGGCGGTGATGAAAGTTCAGCAAAAACTGATTTTAGTGATTTTTCGTCATTTTAGAACACCGAAGGAGATGACGAAGAAGACTTCTTCATGTGCTTTAAACAACAAGCAAAATCTACAAGTAATTTGTCTCAAATTAGAAACGATGAAATAACACTGTTCCTCAGCAAAGAACCATCCACTTAAGAAATATAGACTCAAGCTTGTTCTTTTCACCAGCTTTTAAATCTCTCTTCATTTACTTCACTTTGCATATTCCATCGAATGCAGCTGTAGAACGCATTTTCTCAACAAAGACATTTTGAAACCAAAAAAGAACTGAATTGATGGGTAACAGTTTTGAGAAGTGCAATTGAAATTAAATAACAAATTAAAACAATAATAATATTGAACAAATGATAAGGGATGTGATATCTTCTAATATTAGAGGTATATTATTTCATATTAGCTTATTAGCTCATTTAATATTATAACTGTCATCATTTTCATTAATTTTTTGACATTGTGTTTTTAAGTACTATTATTGAATGTATCGAAGGCTGTATGGTTGTTAGCCACTTTCCTCTCATCATTCATAAGTATGGATAGGATGTTCTAAGAAGTCTGTATTATGTTATTTTACCTATAAAATATTATCATTTACCAATTTATTTGCGTTTTTCATTCTTACATTATCCACTGACAAAAAAGTATCACGAAAAATGTCATTTTCAAAAGTAGCATTAGCAATAGCGCCTCTGTATATTTATTGATGCAGCTGTAGCAATAGCAGTGCTCCATTGAAGAGGTAGTGCATATAGCTATGCATGCAAAACACAGTACATTATATATATATATATATAATCCTTTATAATAATTAAAGGTGGACCAATAATGACGAAAGACACACTTTTCAATAAAATCCAGTTAAATAAATACATCAAACTTACAAGAACCTTTTGGCAATAACTACAATGCAAGATAATTTTAATACAGAAAACTTAGCCCTTAGAAGTTTCATTAAAGGATATAACACAAATACCCTTACAATGCACTGAAAAGGGAAACTGAAATACAGGGAGGTATGCAATAGATACAACCCTTAATAAATCAAATATATACAATTATACACCTGGAAAAAAGTTAAGCACCCCCAAATATTTTTCAGGATTTCTTATTGAAAATAAGGTTTAATTTTCATGATGTTGAGCAATGTTCATAATTTTCAAACATAATTAAAA
>NW_013747976.1:0-1433 GCF_000517525.1 Limulus polyphemus
GTTCCATTTCCGACTTGAAGAAGCCACTGACTGAATTATTCTTGGCCTTCTGATCTCATATTTGTGATTAGTTGAAGTTCAACGTGTTGCCAAAGATCACTCGATTTTAAAAACTATTCTAAAACATGAGGTTTTGTTTCCTTTGTCTGAAATATACCCCAAGAAGGACTACTTTACCACCAAATGGTTAAATCTTTATTGTAGGGCACGACGTATCTGTTATCTACAGGAATACCTCTTATTAAACCTGTCCGTCTTAGTAATCTTCTGTACAAAGGACATCTATCAACGTTTGCTTGCATTTGAATTTGAAAGTTTTTGGAACATTTTTCGTACACTTTCCATAGATGGAGCATCAGGATCCAATGCACTGTTAGAAACATGTATAAAACATCTTATTACCATTTCACGTAACCCTGTTTGTGTCTGTGGATCAGGGATATCAGCACTCACAGTTCAATTGATTAAGTCGACATTATTAAGTTTGTCTTATTCTTTGGGAATAATCAAAATGTGTGCACGTGAGCCTCTTTTTTTTTAAATTCGATTGTATTCAAATGAGCACAGTTTCTCCAAGCACTCCATTCACTAAAGTATATTCAAGACAAAGCATCCAACTTTAATTTAAACACGCTCGCCACTAAATCAGGCTGTAAATTTTCTCTGATTTCAGGTCAATTATGGTTGCGTGTGAACGTTACAAAAGGTATGGGCGTCAAAACTTTGATACAATTGTCGTTACATCATGATAGCACTTACTCATGTTTCTGGGTGATCCTTGAAATGTCTATGGCAATATCACTATTCTTCCAGCTGTTACTCCAGCATTAGCAGCAGCATCAGAGGTATAGTCCACTAATCCAGTGTAGTTCTCTATTTGTAACTGTGATTGTTTTTGATTTGATGTAATTAAGATTTTTGGCTTCGACTTGGAGATAAAAAATCAACAATCCGTTATTGTGTTAGTTTTCCAGCTCTCAAAATTGGGCTGAAGTTATTACGTACTGTTATATGAGCATCCTTGTATTGAAGCATGGTGACTCTGTTTCTTTAATATTTACATAACCATTGAATTGCGTATTTGGTTGCCAACCAGGTTCGCTATATGGGTAAAGCAATATGTACGTCATTGGATTTAAGCTTGAACTTAAGATGATTAGATTTATGAATTATTTTCTTTGAAATTCTGAATAAATGCGCATATCTCTGAAACGTTGGCTCTCCGTTTTCATTTTTGAAAACCATTGCAGTTTCATTGGATGTTGGCAAATTCTAACGTCTTCTGTAATTCTATATCTACGTAGGATCATATTCACAGTCGGTATTCTTCGATTTTCTCTCAATACTGTTACAACAGCGGGGGTCGCGTGACGCTAGTAATACGTCATATTCTCGAAGGTTCGTGAATCCTCGAGTGTTTACTAGATTTGCGG
>NW_013747977.1:0-1998 GCF_000517525.1 Limulus polyphemus
ACGCTAAAAAAGAAAAACACAAAAGTTGTTTTCGTCACAAAAAGATTTGTTTTAAGTCTGTCTATGCATATATTTTTATGTGTGTTTTTTCGTCTTATTTTTGTAATTATTATGTTTTATAGCTTTATTCTGAAGAATATATGAAGATGCAAAACTGGTAAGAATGAAAAGTTAATTTAAGTTTTGTTTTAGGTTTTGTATATATATATATACATGTATCCGCCCCTCCTCAGTGGCTCAGCGGTCATTCTGGCGGCTTATAATGCTAAAAACTGAGTTTCGAACCCCATGGTGGACATAGCACAGATAGCCCATTGCATAGTTTTGTGCCTAACAACGAATAAACAAACAATATATATGTATTCCAAAAAAGAATCTATGAATACCTCGAAGAATGTAATCATGTTAATCAATCTATCCCAAATGCGTTAATGCTGACTAACTTAAGTATGTTTAATTTCACGTTTAGTTTCGTAATTACTAGAATCAGAAGAAACTCTTGGAAAAAATTCAATCTTTCAACTGTATCTTTTTAATAAACTCATGTCTACTTACCTAAATAAAAACTTGCATCATTCATCGATTAAATAAAATTTCAGTGAAAATTTCACTCGTTATCCAAATGGTTTAGTTTCGTGCAATCTATTGTCCAACAAATTTTATTGTTTGTTGAAGATAACTGGAAAGAGTATGAACTTTCATGCACTATCATATGATTAACTTTCGTCATCTATTTTTCTTTTTTTTTTATGAAAATAGTCGATGATTTAAAGGTGTGGATAAATGTTAGTGAACTTTAAGTTGTGAGTCTTCGTAAACTTCAAATTAATGTTATCGTATTAACAGTACACACTTCATCGCAATATCTTTCTGAGTCGGAAGATTCTCTCTTGTAAAAGTAACCTTCATTTTGCCACTGAAAGTTGTCGCTTGCAGTTGTTTGTGGAGCAGTTTACTATTCTAAACGCTCTGCTACTCAATTTTTTGTACTTTCACGGACAATGATGAAGGCTTTCTTCTAAATATTGTGTCTCTTGGCTCGCTTAACAATCCCGCTGTACGAGTATTCTTTCTCGGAAAGTCACTTACAATTTCCTCTACTCACATTCTTATCGGTGGTGTCAGTGCATCATAGAATAGTTAGGTATCTACGTGAACCAAATATAATAAATGCTAAACATGTCGACAATAAGACAATCTGCTGCGACAAGCTGCCATATTAACATATGCATATCTTTCTTATGACGGGCGAATAACCACCTGTAAATGTTGATTTCTTTGTTTATTTCAGAAATTCGCGCCAAAGTACACAATGGCTATCTTATTTTCAGCTTATGCACTACAGGAAAGTTAACCAGTTAATAGTGCCCACCGCCAACTCTTTGGTTATTCTTGTCTGATAGTATAATACGATTTGATCGTCATTCTTAAAACGCATCCATGGGCCTAAACTACGGAACGCGTTTTTGCGCAATAAGACGCGAACCATTACTTCTCGGATCCACAGTTCAGGCACGCTAACCACCAGGCCATGCCTGGTTCTTTGATAATTGCTTATAATTCTTTATTAAAATTTCTGACAAATGTACACTTTGTTTACTGAAATATTGTATAGAGATTGCAAAACAAATCCCCCCTCCGTGGGTCAGCGGTAAATGTACAGACTTAACACGCAAAAATCCGGCGTTCTATTCCTCGTGGTGGACAGAGTACAAATAGACTATTGCAGCTATTGTCAAACATTTATATTCCTCACAAAACAAATTCGAACATTTTTAGCATCCTAAAATAATCTATTTTTAGTTTTTACATAATAGATTTCTTTGTAAAATTATTTCTCTTAAGTGATAATTCTAAGAATTCGGGAGAAGAAAATGAAAACCGGGTTTCTCTTTCTTTTTGCAATAGAAAACGAAACCGAGAGAGATACTTCATTTCTTGTATGGCAAATGTCTTTCAAAGTCACTGGAACATATTATAAACTTTTCAGGAAAAGCG
>NW_013747978.1:0-507 GCF_000517525.1 Limulus polyphemus
CTATCGTTGTAAGTCCGCAGACATACCACTGTGCCACTGGGGGGCGAACTGAAGTGAGTTTAGTGGTGGTAGCTGCTCTTCTGAATACTCCAACTTTGATGAGTCATTATTGTCAAATATATTATGTAGTTTTCGTTTCAATATTTGCTAAGTCACCAGTTTTTTTTCATCTTTGTAGTAATTAGATTCTTAATTACCCAGCTTTTTATTCTGAGCTTTGGAATAAAACGGTTGTGTAGACGAAGGATATAATGCTTATTTTGTTTGTTTTGTTTTTGAATTTCGCGCAAAGCTACACGAGGGCTATCTGCGCTAACCGTCCCTAATTTAGCAGTGTAAGACTAGAGGGAAGGCAGCTAGTCATCACCCCTAACTCTTGGGCTACTCTTTTACCAACGAATAGCTGGTTTATAACGCCCCCAAGGCTGAACGGGCGAGCATGTTTGGTGTGACGAGGATTCGAACCCGCGACCCTCAGATTGCGAGTCGAGCACCTTAACCACCTGG
>NW_013747979.1:0-2012 GCF_000517525.1 Limulus polyphemus
ATGACGCAACAATATTTTATTGTTTACGTATGTATATACTCTTGTAGAAAAGGAAAATTCACGGACTTAAAACCATCAATTTATTTATTCTTCTTTAATACATTTTAATAAAATGTTAACTTTTTATTATTGAGAACTTGATATACATGTATGTTACTTAATGTTGTGATGTAAAACACGGAATCACAGTTTTAACCAGTAATTATGCTAATTAATTTAATCTAAACTTATGTAATGTATAATTAAACAGGTGATTGTGACATATGCAAATTTGAAGAATGTTCAGTGAATTATTTAAAATAAAGTGTATCGTGAGTGTAACACCTAAAAACATTATGATTATGTATATCTAATGTTATTGTTGCGAATTAGAGGTTTTAAATATTCTTAAACGTTGTACTGAGAAATTATAGGTTCACGTTTGAAAAAGAAAACTAATAGGCAACACATCTTTCGGCTATGTTATATTTTTGTGGCCGTGACAGTTAAAAGTTGTGTAAAAAAGCCCCTTCCAATACCGTCTTAGTAGGACATTATTTCCCCGAAAGGGGACCTAAGGCCGCCTGAAGGGGCCCCCTTTTAACCACTTACACCATAGACAGTAGTATGTTGTCTGTCAGTCAGTCGACACTAAAATGACATCACATAAGTGACGCTTAACGTTGAAATTTATACTTTCATGACTTTAGTAAAACGTGCGCGTGCCAAGAATCCCGAGAAGAATTATGCACTCTGTAAGCTACAATGCAGCATGACATACGAACTTCAAAAGCAAGAAATAAAAATATTTGTTACTCTTAATTTTGTATTTATTTACTCTTGAAACAGAACACTTTCCGGGACCTTGCGGAAGTACATCTAGTAACTATATTTTGTTGTATAATTTAATCTTACCGTGCTTACTGATTGACGGTTAGCTGTGCAAACAAGATCATGACAGTTGTCGATATAAGTATAGTAAAAGTGTTTGTTGCAGAGTGTAGCCAATCAACAACCTGAATATGCTTTGTTATGCAGTTATGCTAAACATGCCCTTTAATAAATAATTATATATATATGCGACAATATGTTTAATATAAAATAAGCATTATTTTAAAAGTTGCGGTTTAAACGTCGAAAGATGGCGAAACATTGGAAATCAGTAAGCCTAAAATTTGTAATAAAAATCATGTAAAATACATTTTTTTTATTTTTCGCATTACTCTTAATTTGGCCATCTCAGATTCAAAAGCAAGTGCGTTGAAACAGCAGTTCAGATTTTGTTTTTGGCTCCCACAAGTCACTGCTCACTAATTTTAAATCCGAAATAAGCAAATTATGAGGAATGTGAAAGAAAAAAAACAACATATAAACATATACAGCTTACGTGATTTTAATCACAAAATTTAGGCCTATAGATATTATTTATATCACTTATCTACATATCTTACAAATCTTAGTTTAAAAATATTGCTTGAACTAAGTATTTTGATATATATGTAGGTAAAGGCTATTTTTATTCTTCTGAATTAAACTATCGTGTTTTCTACTCCCATAATTAATATTTACATTTTTCGAAATTTTCTTTCAGTTCAGTTTGGATGTGGAAAGTCATTCAAGTAAACACATCTTAACATTGCTTCTTGCTAGCTCTGTCCGGGATCTCATTCACTAATTGCCATTTAACAGAGTTTTTACAGGGAAGATAGCACTTGACGTCTAGGAATATAAAGATGTCTTCATTATCAGCAAATCGTGTAATTACCTGGGTTTTCCCTCACCCCAATACTCGAGTATGAGTCCACGAAACTCACGTGCAGAACAGGTTTCTCTGCAAACCTGGATTAATTTGTTATTCTATTTTATAGTATTAAAAGCCAGCCTCTCCTCTGTCAGGCAGGTTTTGCAGATTTTTTTAAAAGTATTATTCCAAGATTTTGTTAAAGTTATAGTTTGGTAAGATTTTTTTTTACTTCATTTTTCATTAGAACTTTTTTAAAGTAATTAATAGTTGTTAGTTTAGTCAGAGATCA
>NW_013747980.1:0-1547 GCF_000517525.1 Limulus polyphemus
AGGGTCGCGGGTTCGAATCCCCATCTCACCAAACATGCCTGCCTTTTCATCAATGGAGGCGTTATTATGTGACGGTCTATTCGTTGATAAAATAGTATCTCAAGTGTTGGCGGTGGGTGGTACTGACTAGCTGCCTTTCCTCTAATCTTTCACTACTAAATTAGGGACAAAGATAAATCTATAAAATAAATTTGACGATTAGCAATCTATCTGTCTGTGCTTTTTATTAGTAGGTTGAAAACAATTCGTAACAACGTAGGAACTTCTAATTGGAAGAATGAGTTACATGGATGTCACGTGAGATCTTATCA
The DNA here is from genome assembly GCF_000517525.1 of Limulus polyphemus. Lineage (NCBI taxonomy): Eukaryota > Metazoa > Arthropoda > Merostomata > Xiphosura > Limulidae > Limulus > Limulus polyphemus. The sequence continues at coordinate 312 of NW_013747980.1, forward strand.
ATACCATAGGGATAGTACTCTACATAAGCTCCGCCTTTACACTGGGTCTTTGACTAATAGCACTATAAAGTAGTCATTCACTAATGCCATCTATTGTTGTAAATCAGTAATAGTTAGTCTTGAAGGAATATATATGATGTGCATTTTCATATGAGTTGTTAAAGTGTTTAGAACTGTGCAGGATCATAGAAATAATGATTTGATATCATTGAAAATACCAAAGGTAATACTTCAGACTTCATTGAAAACTACGCACTTTTATCTAGTCTAAGAATCATCTCTTGTCTGAAGTAGTTTGGGTCATTACTGATATTAATAGTTTGTATTTGGGCGACAAAATAGCTGCGTAACTGACTGTTTGTTTTTAAGCAGCGCCACAGTGAGCTATCTGCTGAGTCAAACCTAGAGAATCAAACCCTGGATTGTAGCGTTGTAAGTACCTAGACTGTCACACTGGGGAACCTGAGTACCAGTGATATCGTGAATAGCAGTGATTAACGTACATGTCCATATATTATTGAACAATTATCTGAAGAGTACTAATAAATTTAACGATTAACAATCTATCTGTCTGTGCTGTTTATTAGAAGGTTGAAAACAATTTGTAACAACGTTAAGTGCCAGTTTATGTGTTAAGTAATCCTGAATAGCAGTGATTAACGTATCTGTCCATAGACGGCACTAGTGAAGGTTATAGGACAAAATAAGTGATTCTGGCTTTATCAGTTATCAAATAATTATAAAAATGATTTCAATACACGTTACTAAGAACGATTTAACTAGAAACAGCCAATAATATTTGCTAGCCAACTTATCTGTTACTATCTTAAAGTGAAACAGAAAGAATAGAATTGCTTCTAGTTTTAATATTTCAGATATATGACCAGGAACATTTATACATTTTGAAAATTACAAACAATTTAACTCCAGTGGATTCTCATCGGACATTATTATTTTTACGAAAACCTTACCTGACGTCACCGGGGGAAAAAATCAGCATGGGATCAGTGAAGACCAGAGAGCTAGCTAGCTCCGTAAGTGAACTGTATTTACGTCACCTTGGAATTAACTCCCTAATCGTGAACCCTCGATAAAATATCAAGGAAGCCTCAAACTAGACAGGAGACTTTATATTGCTTATAAGCTTTTGTTTATAAATCATTGTTTGTAATAACTATTTGTCATAATTGTATTGTAAATTGTACTGTTGTGTGTCTATTAAAACGTATTAGTGTT
>NW_013747981.1:0-1430 GCF_000517525.1 Limulus polyphemus
TATCTGGACTCAATGACTCACCACTTAGCTGTCAAAATGGGTCTTTATATATATACACCCAGTATCTCACAACCTAGCATAAAAATGGATTTGTATCTGGTCTCAATGACTCACCAATTAGCTGTCAAAATGGGTCTACATATATATATATATATACCCAGCTCACCACCTAGCTGTCACAGTGGATTTAGAAATGACCCCCTCTAGATTCGGTTCACTGTTCATTGTATCAAAGTGTGTTTATTTTTGTATTTTTCCTAACTAACTCCGGCCGCCAAACAAATTTTCAAAGTCCTCTAAACACACACAATATGTGGCGTACCATTTTATGAAAATCAAGCGTGACAGTAACCACATTGTCAAAAGTAAAATACCAGTCAAAACGTAAAGTTTGGAGAGAGAGGAAATCGCAATTAATATCAGGCTGCGAACAATGATTGTATCATCGTGGACGTAATGATGGAAAGCTAACTTACGAGATAACTTCGGATCGGTCAGAAAATGAAAACAATTGTTTTCAACTCTACATTTTAATCATGACCGATTATTTTCTCGCTTTCTTTATTCCAAGATCAATAAAATCACTGGAATATTTTATAAATGATGGTTTGTTTATTCTGATATCAAATCTTATCGTATAGTGTGGTCAGATGGTTGAAATATATATATTACAACGTTGGTGGTTTGTTTGTTTTTTAGAGAAAACATGTTTGTTAAAAACGGAAACGAACAAGATGTAATTCACTGGTTATAACGTTCGTTTTCTATACAGACTCAGTAAAATTTGCTGAATAACCGACCTAATTTCTTGAAACAATGTCAACCTTGGATATAACTTTACGTTAGATATCTTAACTGCACGTTTAACGGTAAAACTTGGTAAGAACAAACCAGTTAGAAGTAAGTAAGTGGGCGGAAAATCTCGCACCACTGAGATAGAACATATTATGTGGCCATTTTATTGGCCTTTTAACTTATTTAAGTCACAGACGGCGTACTTTCTATCAAACTAAAATAACTCTAAGTACACAAGACTGTAAATAAATATCAAATATAATCCTCTAAGTACACAAAACTGTAAATAAATATCAAATATAATCCTCTAAGTACACAAAACTGTATATAAATATCAGATATAATCCTCTAAGTACACAAAACTGTATATAAATATCAGATATAATCCTCTAATACACAAAACTGTATATAAATATCAGATATAATCCTCTAAGTACACAAAACTGTATATAAATATCAGATATAATCCTCTAAGTACACAAGACTGTAAATAAATATCAAATATAATCCTCTAAGTACACAAAACTGTATATAAATATCAGATATAATCCTCTAAGTACATAAAACTGTATATAAATATCAGATATAATCCTCTAAGTACACGAGACTGTATATAAATATCAGATATAATCCTC
>NW_013747982.1:0-4094 GCF_000517525.1 Limulus polyphemus
AACGTTTTTATAAAAAATGTTATTTGAAAATGTCAAGAAGTAATATTTTTGTTTTCAAAGTAAAAAAATTCAGTAGTTTTAGTCCCGTGGAGAAACTCGCAGGGGAACTGCTCTGTAGTCTTAAACACCATTGGGACCGAGGATCCATTGAATTGGTTCTAAGGCTCATCGGTTCTAATTAGGATTCATCATACTAATGTATGGTTAAGTTTTCTGACTTTGTAAAGAGAAGGGGAAAAAGGCAAGTAACTGTACCATAAGAATTGATTGCCCTTTGTTGTGTTTCAAGTTAACACATCCAAACAAGATTAATCTAGTGTAACCATTGGATAGATATAGCCACAGTTTGTACTGAGATGAAGACCAACATACGGGTTTTGCTTGGTGGGGGAGGGATAACACAGGCATAACACAAGATATGTGATGAATGACATTACAGTTACTATACAGAATCGAAGAAATACCCAAACCCGTCTTTAACACTGTACAAGTCTATCAACCTTATCTCAAGTGATCTGATGTCTTCTCATTTAAGACAATTTCTGTAGATTTCAAACACATATAATTTAACACAAAATATTCTCATAATTCACAACAAATAGAGCATTTATAAAAACTATAAAAGAATCTCTTAAGTCTATCTATTAATACGCGATAGTCTAATTCTTGCTCTATTCAATCATATTTAAACTTCCATTATAGATGTTTTTTAAGCTTTTTATTAAAAAGTGATTAAACCTCTTGATGTCGCAACATAAGGTTTCAATAAAGTCTCAACAAAAACTGGGGAAACGCTTGAAAATCAAGAAATGGATAAAGGGTGATAGGTTCTTATCAAAATTAGTTATTCTTCGTCTTAAAGCCCACTGGTCCTTAAACAACTGATTTCTTCATGGGTATAAAGGGTGAGGGGTCACTTCTGTGCTTTAGTGAGTAGTAAGTTGGGTTAAATAAGTAGCAAGGATCAGTGGCAAGTCAAGAAAAGTTGTAATGAGTCGAAAAAACGTGATTATCGAGTTGGTATTCTTATTTTGATATCATATACCAAGATGTCAACAGAACAGAAGACATTTCTAACTCTTCTGTCTTGTTTTGTGAACTCCTTCTGACGATAGTTTTAGAAATTGTCTTTCATTAATCCAAGAATTGAAAGCGATATGTTAGGTTTTATTTCGATAAACTTGTATCAATAAGAACTTGTAGGAAGGAATCGTGTTGTTATTTTCAAGAATGCAATAATCCCACACTGGACTTCTGTTTGTTTTTCAACAATGCAGTAATCTCACACGGATCTTCTGCTGTTTGTTTCAGAACAAAGGTATAATGGACTATATAATGTGCTTTCATCGGGGAATCGAACCCCGGATATCATCATTGTAAATCACTAAACTTACCGCTGTCCCATTAGGGGGGGGACCTCATCTTCTATGAGTGAATTATTTGGTAAATAAATAATGAAAACATGTTTTGCTCTCACGATAAAGTTAATAATGTATTTATTTAAGACATTCCACGATTATAATTAAAAATAATTACGTAGCCAGTTAGACTATTTATGTACGTTGTTTGAATGGGATAAACGATCTTCAATAAAGATTTGAGTCGTCAGAATACAATCACCATAAACTGTAAACTTATCTGATTTCATGATAATTATATTTAATTTGGTAAACATAATAAAAATCATGTTTACAAATATTGCAACTCTACAAAATCGTAGTATACCTACTAAACAATGAAAACGCCGTATTTAAACAATCAACAATCAACAAAATATCTTTATGAAGCCTTGAGCAATCTACAGTCACATGACTTTTGTTTTGTATATCCCTGTATAAGTAAACTACTTTAACCTTTTGATGATAAAACCTCCCAACACTGTACATTTGTTACTGTGATGAGTTTTAATAGAATTGTCTTTGTTACCCATTTTTTATTTTTCTTCATTTAAAAAAGTAAGTCTGAAATTAAACGAACTGACGTCATAGAAAAAAACAACACATTTCAATGTTACTAAATGCTTCCTCTTAACATATTTTATTCGGTACATTTTATTGTATTACTGGAGTACACAAGTTCTCGAACTTCAATTATTAATGTTACTGTTAATCTTCACAACTCAACTTAAAACTGTTAAATCTGAATTGATACCTTCCCGAGTGTAGCAGAGAACAGTTTTGTCCGTTGCAATGTAGTAACCTTCCGCCATTTTAAATATACCAGTGTAATGTCACTACATTGTATTACAAGTGAAACTGCAGCTTACTTTAAATAAAGTTTACATTTGTCACTACACTGTATTACCACTACAAATATTACCTAGGTTAATTATTATTTGTTAACAAGGTGTCTTTACCAAATTACTAGGGTCAACATTCTTTAAAATAATTATGATGTACACTTCTTTGACCTATTTTCTGTTTTGAAGTAAGTACGCACACTTAATGCCTTTTGATGTTGATATTAAAAACTAAATTGATTGTCTATGATGGTTTCATGAATACATTAAATAAAATAAATTAATTGTAACATTTATTTTGAAAATAATATTTCGTTAACCAGACAAAAATAATTATCAGGCGTTCAACTGTCCTTAAATAATTCGTATATTTTCAGATCTTTCTCCCAAACGACTCCAAGTGAACTCAGTAAAGTAAGCATACTTTTTATTTCTTTATAATCTATATTTATAAAAGAAGTTTGGTTGTACATTTTTAATATATTTTAATTTAGGACTTTGAGGGCTGATGGTTCGTTTCCATAGTCTTACTTTGTTCCAATATCAAATATTATGGTTATACATGAGTTATCCAAGAGTTGGCGGTGGGTACTGTTGACTAATACAGAATTGTGGACAGCTAGAGAGACTAGCCGTTTGGGAAAGAATTGTAAAATAATGTAACTTTGTTTTGATGTATATTTTATAGGAAGACAGTTGATCAGAGAATTTTGATCTATTTCGAAAGTTTTATAGAGTTGGAAAATAAAAATTACACAGGCCTGCGATGGTTTTATTGTCTTGAAATTTTTACATGTTCTACACTAATTCCTGAATTAGCTGAATCCAAAAATGATACCCAAGTTTCTCCACCACGTTCAGATTTTTCACAAAAGGTCATAACGCAGTTCATAAAAGAAAGACCACAACATGTAGTTTTGAGACTAAAAATGTAGATTTCACAAAAAATAATCGGGAAGAATGGGGATTCATCAATGTTCTTCCAATTCCTTCAGTTTGTTTGTATTTTTGTTAAGAAACGTAATAGTAAAAAATGTTCATTGTGGTAAACGAAAAAATATTTTGATCTAAGTAAGAGTTTTTTATTCCCGATTTGTAAAAAATCCTTATATGACAGAAAAAATAAATATTTTCGAAATCTACGTAGCTGATTTAACGAAAACTTGTTATTAAAACCAAAATAACCTTTATGAAGTTTAAATTCGCAGACCTGTGTAATTAATCCGTGTTACTTATTTCCTGTTAAATCAATCAAAGTTCAAATTAACGTATTTTATGGAACTCCACAAATTTTTGATTAGTTTGATCCCAATTGCACAGAAATTTTAATTATGAACGAGAATAGTATATCTGTTAAAAAAAAGATTTGTTTGCACGAATACATAGGCGGAGTGTGGATTTGGAAGGGTCTGGGGTTCGAGACTTAATGCTGCTTAACACGTAGTAGAATAAATTCTGATTTTGAGATCAAAGATTTGGACAAATCTTTTGATATATCGTGCTCTACTGGTTACATGACTTTCATCTGGTAGTTCAAAATTAGGAATTATACCAAACTGTTAAGCCTGTCTTGCATGTGGTACTGTTCAAGCTGTTAATTCCAGTTCCTTATAAAAATACACTTTATGTTTTTGACAACGATCTTCAACTTTGAGAAATACGTAAACTTAAGACAAAATTATTAAGCAGTAATATTGCAATATATATGTATTTGCTTATAACTTCACGTAAAGCTACATACAAACTAGGGGGAGGCAAGTAGTCAGTCATCCATTGTCCCACCTGAGATTACTATGTCTGACTGAATATATATATATATATATATATATATATATGTATGTGTGTGTGTGTGTAT
>NW_013747983.1:0-3422 GCF_000517525.1 Limulus polyphemus
CCGCCATTAAAACAAAGCTTGCGCAACACGTGTTAGATGGTCCGTGAACAATCGCCATCTATTAATCTCAACAAGAGCTAGAGGCACTGTATCAACTTGCCCCTGTAACAACTAGCCCCGGTCTCCCCTACATAATGGTAGGACAACACAGATACCCCATTGTATAGCTTTGTGCTTAAGTACAAACAACCAAAGAAAACTCTTCTCAAAACACCTACATGAAGGAATAAAGGATTCTACCAAACTAATGAAAAGCAGTAATAGATCAGTTATTGAAATTTTCCTAGTTTATCCATAAACGGAGCCTATATAATTCTTTTAAGATATTAGAAAATGTACTTAAAATAATGGCTATTTATGGCTTTCCAACATTCTCCGAAGGTGATCATATTTCCATACATGTTCATTAATTATAACAATGGTGATTAATTATGCATATTCACTTAAGTCAAATTATTTGGGAATATTTCCCATTTTGTGGCTTGCCTGGCATTTAAATAAAATAAATAGCAAGTTGAAAATAAGTGACAACAAACACAGACCTTGATAATGAGAGAGACTTAATCTGTTAGTTTGATAGGTCAAGGGTTCATGTTTCAACATATAATGCAGACCAGTTGTGATATCTGATGTATTAATGTCTTACAAAAACATAAAAACCAATTACAATACTCAATCACTAGATAATGAATTTGTCCTTGTAAAGCAGCTAGCGTAAATACAAGAACCTCAATCGCAATTCTGTCTTCACCAAATGTAACAATATCTATACTGTTGTAAATAGATTCATCATAGTCTTATTAAACGGTGTTCTTGAGAAAATATGAACTATGCCAAACAGGTTAGCACAGTCTTTGTAGGATAAGTGGTCGCTTACCCTCATATGTAGATAATAACATCAGTGAAATATCCCGGTTCACACAATTAACAGATAAAGTCCAATTTACCAACAACCTTGTGCTGGGAGTGAAAGTATTGAACGATTAGTTGTATGCGCGATTAGAATATAAGTTGAGAGTCAGAGCAAATATGATAACTTCCTCTCATTATCTTCGTGTTTTAGAAGCACGAGATACACATATTTTGGTTATACGGTTTTCTTTTAATAATCCTGTACGTAACGCTCCATACTCACATCGCTAAACAACAAAACATCCAAAACTCTTCCTGTTACCTGAAACCATAATGTAAGAATATGAGAAATAGTAGGAAATCGCTTCTAGATTTTACTTGTTTTAGCACAAGCCTCATATCCTTTCATAGACAGGTTGTCATCCCCATGTAATAAAAAACTCATTAATTCGGCACTAGGATCAAACATTTGTTTCAAAACTAATATATGGATATTTTAACATTCTTAACAGTAATATCTTTGAATCTCTATAGCTAGATTATATATGATAATCATACGTAAAACTCTAGTTAGAATACGCTAGGTACAATTCACTTAATATGGAGCTAGCTAGAGCTCTGTGGCAAAAACGATTTACTTTCAGAAATAAAAAATAAATATTGAAATCTTAATTTTTCAAAATCAAGACCAGTGACGCTTGTTACTTTAATTAATCGATCTTATAATTAAAACTGCAGCGTAACTGAATGACGATCAATATCAAAACGTGCATGATGTACAAAATCGAATGCATTATATAAAATTCCAAAGCTGAGAATACAAATGAAAATAGATATTAGATATATACTTTTGGCCAATACTCATCTATTTTCTTGGTTTTATGCAATGCTCTGAAATTATCACTGTATACATTGTTTCTTGAACAACCCACTACTCAAAAATAGAATATATAATAAAGAATAATTGACTTTTCACGAAAATATCAATTTCACTTTTCTACAATGACTTCTTGATTTTAGAGACATTCTAGACAAACTAGAGGTTTGGAGAAGTGATTTATCAGATCCAATTTAGATTTAGTAGTTAAATATATGCCAATATGTATCCAATTTATATTTGCCAACAAGATTGATACACATGGTTTTCTTTTTTAATACAAATATGTTTTAATATACAACCAACAATACAATTTACAATAATAGTTATTACAAACATTGGTTTATACATTAAAGTTTTACAAACTTATAAGCAATATTAAGTCTTCTTTCTGGTCTGGAACTTCCTTGATATCTTATCGAGGGTTCGTGAGGAGCGAGTTAATTTCGAGTTGACGCTAAAGAACAAGATGTATGTTTTGTTATTTGATGAAAGCCACAATGGACACCTTCAGAAGAAACAGTTAGATTTTCTACTATGGTTTTTTGACGTTAACATTGTCAGGTTGAGATACTGAAGCAGCATTTTACCGGGCCATACTGCAACTGTAAATTTGATAGACGCATTTCATGATTCTCTAGGAAATCTGGGATTTTGCAACCTTGTTTAACTGTTCATAGATGGCCCTAATGTTAATTGGAGCATATATGACAATTTCTTTGGTATTCTTGCTGAAGATTACAATGTTTATCTCTTAAACATAGACTCATGTGTCCTTCATATCTTTCACAACATTTTCAAAGCAGTAAAATTAGAAAATGCAAAAGCAAATAGAGGATACATTGAAAGATGCTGACAAATATGAAAAGATGCATCATCTGAAAATATTATTTTTGTCATCACAGTCAGTAGTTTAAGGAGAGGTTCTAAGCAATATGAGGTGGAGATGAAAATGATCAATGAATAGTTGGATAAAGCTTTCCAGAAACTGCGAGATGTTTAATATTTCAGCATAGGTGTTGTATATTATATTTGAAAAGTTTTTTTTTATTTTTTGTTACGTATTACAATTTCAAATAGCCTAAAACTAAGTTAAATTGCCCTTTGTTCTGAGCAAAAAGTGCAGATGTGGAACTAATCCATAACACTTTAAGTACATGCATTTTATCTCTAATTCACTATCTGGGAAATGTTTCTGCCAAATAAATGAGATATCATCTGCTTGATCTAAATGAATAAATATAGCTGACTGTTTTTAAAGACCACCCAATCTCAGCCTTCAATGAATTGCTTATCGTGAAATAGGAAATTATCTTAAATCCTGTTAAAGTTGATATTTAAAAACTGAGCTTTTGAGCTATTTTGGTGATCATTTCATTGTTGATGGTGCAAAGTAGTTAATGGCTGTGTTTTGGAAAATACATCTTCTTTCTTATGTTTTCCTCTCTTATGCAACTGAATATTAGAAGTGCCCATAGTAGATATGTTTATCGCTTTCATACACAAACAGCTTGATGGGGATTCTTGTCCTTTTTGATCCACTTCCTAATTGTAGACTATGACAGGTCTAGGTCAGTACAAGGCTAATACCTATGTGTAACTTGGCCTATGTGGTGAGAGAATCGTTTAAAGACAAGTGAACCCTAAACAGAGCATGCCAAAGCCTTAACTTTCACCACACTAACTTTCTGTC
>NW_013747984.1:0-1881 GCF_000517525.1 Limulus polyphemus
TTTAATGTACCATTAAGCAATTATTTATATTTGAAAATTACGTAATGAACGTAAAAATGTAGTTTTACTTTTGTTTGTTTGTTGTGAAACATAAAGCTATACAATGGGCTATCTGTGCTGTGTCCTGCACGAGTAACGAAACCCAGTTTTTAAAGTTATAAGCCTTCAGATTTACCATTGAGGTACTGGGGGAAAAAGATGAAGTATACAGTCATGAGATCGAATCCCGTCACCGAACATGACTGTCATTACAGCCTTATGGGTATTATACTGTGACGACCACTCTCACCATACATCAGTAAAAAGTAGCCCATGCCTAGTCTCTCACTTCAAAATTAGAGATGTATAGCGGAGATAGCCCTAGCTTTGTAAGAAATTCAACAACAACAACAAAACAATACAAAATCTAGGTGTGACACTCGTCCTTAATTTTGAATCAATAGACTAGAAAGAAGGCAGCTAGCCAACACCACTCGCCACAAATACTTGAATTACTATAACCGAATTATGGTATTTCGCTGTCACTTTCATAACGCACTCACAGCCCGAAAATCTAGAGAGTACATTCACAGTAACGGTTTGTAGTTAAGCACAAAGCTACACAATGGGCTATCTGTGCTCTGCCCACCACGGGTATCGATACCCGGATTCTAGAGTTGTAAATTCGCAGACATACCGCTGTGCCACTGGGGGGGGGGGGGGGCACAGTAACGGAACTCGGACTGTAGATCCATTCTAACGCTCGATAAATGATTGGAGAAACACTAATGTTTGAACTTTCATCAATGTGATATGCACCTAATTAAACTGGGACAACGCTCGATAAATGATTGGAGAAACACTAATGTTTGAACTTTCGTCAATGTGATATGCACCTAATTAAACTGGCACATGAAATATAGATCGAAGTACTTTATTGTTGTTGTGCTTATACTTGAATAAATGTTTATATATTGAATTTATATTCTCATTTGAATAAACAGTCTTAAAACTATTGTTATCGAATGACAAGCTTATTTACTTCAAGTTTGACTCTATGACTTTAAGGAATTAATTTATCAACATTCTTATTTATGATATTTTAATAAATATATTATTCTATTTCAATAATAAGTAAAAGATACGAATTTATTTTAAGCCTGAGATATATCAACTTTAACTTAGTTTCTCAGTGGTTTATATTATTTCCTCTCTGCATTCAAAGTTCTGGTGAATTAGATGATCAACGGTTTTTATTTTCGGTTGTCACGTACACGAAGTGCAGTTACTTGTAAATAATTTAAAATTTAAAATTAATAATATTTGTGCTTTATTTTAATGCTCATCGAAATTTCCTTAAATTCTAAAAAGGACAAACCATTCTACATTTATATCAAGGACAGTTTAATATTTGCATTAAATATTGCTGGGCCACAATATTATAAACCACACTCTTGATACTTAAAAATGAGAGAAGGTTTATGTATTCATAACTCCAGTATCAATATCTTTGGACTACTTAATCACAAATGTTTCCCCTCTTAATTAAGGGTACTGTATATTTCGATTTTGCAGGTAGTTTTACTTTTTTACAAATATTTTAGAAAGCTTCTCACTTGTCTTCGGTTCTTCTGATGAAGCAAACCTCCTCCTCCTCCACCTCCCCGGCCTGTATTGGAGATCGCAATTGGTGTAAACTTGGGAAGGTTGGCTTTTAATTCGACGCTTTGGTCTGAAGTTTGAAGAGTTGTAACCAAAACAGAAATCTTTCTGTGGTTAAAGGAATTTCAATTCAAAGACAGAAAAAATATTCAAAACCTGCATAGAATACATTCCATATCAAACACTGCCTTCAACACATAAACTTTCAGTTTCTAAGGATAAACCTCGTCCTCCTCGAGC
>NW_013747985.1:0-1431 GCF_000517525.1 Limulus polyphemus
AGAACATGCAGTATATGTCGTAGCTAAAAGGGGACCCAAGCATAAGTATAATCCCAGGAAGACCAAAGGGAAGTCTCCTAAGTTGTCTTCTCCATGGGAAGGCCCCATATGACATAGTGGATCGTCTCTCAGACGTGACTTTCTGGATAAAATGTGGTCGGCGAGGTAAGCCAAGGGTGGTGCATGCCAATAGGCTTTGGCATTATCACAGTCCAGGACATTCCAGTTGGGACGAAGTGAACAACAGAACAAATGACGCTGCTGAAGACGTATCACCTGAAAAAGCCACTGTCGAAGAAGAAACTCTACTCAGTTTTGGGAAGGGAAACAGTGAAGCCCTTGATGAAGTTAAAACCACTGATGTGACTGTTATCGATGATAGGACATTTCCTGATGAAGCAAATGAACCCCACATGAAGCAGAAGCCAACGAGATGGAGACCAGTACAGAAGAAGAAACGTCCCGTAAAATTAAGAGACTTTGTTGAATTGCAATTTTGTGTTTGTAAATTCTGTACATTTAATTAAGTTATTGTTAATTGTTTATTGGTTTAATGTAAGTGGCTATTGTTCGGGATGAACAATACTAAGGAATGGGCAGTGTTACGACAGCGTAGGTCACGAGACTCTAGTAACACGTCATGCACTTCTAGAACGTTCATGAAACCTCGGGAGGTTGCTAGATTTCGGTGTTCTTGTACATACAAGATGGTTAGGACGTGACGGCAACAATGTGTAATTGAACTGTGGACAGAGAGAGAAGTATTGTTGAGCACGTGAGACGTTGTGAATTAAAGCGTTTGTTATGGCGCAACTGTGGAAATCAAGTGTATTGCAAAGTTGTATTCAGAAAAAATAAACCAGTTTTATTTAAGAAAGGACTTGCATCGCCAAAGTTTCGTCGGAAAGAAATTATACGGAAAAATTAACTAACGAATGGAGGCGTGATAATATATATATGTATCTAGCATTTGACATAAATTTTTAGTAGCCTGTAAGTCATAATACTGGCAAACAATGTCATAATTATATCACATTACCAAAATTATAGCCACATTTCTTGGTTTTCATGCTGCCAACTATGAGCCAGTAAAACTCTAATCACAGGTAAAATTCAGGAAAAATAGACCCTTTCCACTACAATTCATACTACTTGGATCACTATTTGTCCCGTCTACTACATTACACCTTCACATACTCACAGACCAAAGCAGGCTAAACACAAGAATATAGTAAAATATTTTTACTACTTCATTTGACTATAGCCACCTATTAGCTGAACTCACTTCTATTAAATCACCATATATAAGCCATTAAACCCACTGCAATTGCATCTCAAGAAGATTTATTGCAGATAAAATCTAGGTAAACCCGTCTTGGGTTATTTTCCAAAGTTGTTTGTTTGTTTGTTTTTTTTAATTTCGCGCAAAGC
>NW_013747986.1:0-1429 GCF_000517525.1 Limulus polyphemus
TACTGAGACAAAACAAGTAATGGTTTTGGTCGGGACAATCCCCCCCCCCCCCCCCGCCTGCAGTTTGATAGGTTAAACTAGTGGTGGTGTTTGGTAAGGACAATCACTATAACATGTTAAGAAAAGGTGAGTTCCAACTTAAGGGCGTTTAGTGGATATTTTACATCTATTGATGCTCACCTTTATATATTATTATATAAAACAACTATCTTACAAATGTTATGTCAGCATGAAGGTTACGTCAAACTAACTTAGTCATCAGATACATGAATGTGACTTAGTCCTCAAGTACAAGGATATGACTAATATAATCTTGTTACAACTTTGACGTTTACATCATAGCATCATGTCACCATATCAGCTTTACCCACTGTGATGATATGTATGCGTACAGCGTGTTACCTCAGTAACATGTTTTACTCCACTTTCTCATTTTAAATCACAGTAGGGCCCGTCATGGCCAGGTGGTTAGGGCGCTCGACTCATAATCTGCAGGTCGCGGGTTCGAATCCCCGTCACACCAAACATGCTCGCCCTTTCAGCCGTGGGGGCGTTATAATGTGACAACCAATCCCACTATTCGTTGGTAAAAGAGTAGCCCAAGAGTTGGCGGTGGGTGGTGATGACTAGCTGTCTTCCCTCTAGTCTTACACTGCTAAATTAGGGACGGCTAGCGTAGATAGCCCTCGTGTAGCTTTGCGCGAAATCCATAACAAACAAACAAACAAACAAATCACAGTAATCAGTAAATTTTATCCATGGATAGAACGAATTATCTAACTCAAGAAAGTGGATCACGGGAAGGATTACATGCGGGGATCGTGTTTATTTTCTACTCGTGGCGCTAGTTAAAGCCCATTGCTACAATAGGGCGGAACATGATTCGGCAAGAGCAGGGCGTGAACCACGGAACCTGGAATCCCTAGCCCGGCACGCTGTGAGTGTTTGTTAGAATATAGAAGATGCTGACGTACAGTCGGCATGTTTTTACAATTATTATTATTGTCCCCTCCCCAGTGGCACAGCGGTATGTCTGCGGACTTACAACGCTAAAATCCGGGTTTCGATACCCGTGGTGGGCAGAGCACAGATAGCCCATTGTGTAGCTTTGTGCTTAATTAAAAACAAACACGTAATGTAGAGGAAAGACAACTTAAAAAAATAACTATCGGTACTAAATTTAGTATCGGTTATCCATATTTAATATTATTTGAAAAACACGTGATTGAGCTTACGATCTGCGTTCAGTCTCAAAGAATTTAAACCCGTGAAAGTGAGTCAAAATTCAAAAAGTATCATAACCTGAGAGATTTCAATACGATTTCGAGGTTGAATTGGAAATTGTATTGTTTTGTTTTGGAATTTCGCGCAAAGCTACACGAGGGCTATCTGCGCTAGCCGTCCCTAATTTAGCAGTGTAAGACTAGAG
>NW_013747987.1:0-1202 GCF_000517525.1 Limulus polyphemus
GTGTAGCTTTGTGCTTAATTACAAACAAACAATGCACGAGGTTCCGCCCCCCCCCCCAGTGGCACAGCAGTATGTCTGCGGACTTACAAGGCTAGAATCCGTTTTTCG
Organism: Limulus polyphemus; assembly: GCF_000517525.1. Lineage (NCBI taxonomy): Eukaryota > Metazoa > Arthropoda > Merostomata > Xiphosura > Limulidae > Limulus > Limulus polyphemus. Next base: position 109 of record NW_013747987.1, read on the forward strand.
ATACTCGTGGTGGGCAGAGCACAGATAGCCCATTGTGTAGCTTTGTGCTTAATTACAAACAAACAAACCACGAGATTGGCCTAGCACAGCGGTATGTCTGCGGACTTACAAGGCTAGAATCCGGGTTTCGATACCCGAGGTGGGCAGAGCACAGATATCCCACGAGGTTGGGCTAAGAGGACCAACGATCTATTCTTATATTCCTTCATTCACGAGGCTTCTTAACTGTGAGTATGTTAACTTGTTTCATAATTAAAAGTCATTTGATTTCAGCTGTTTCAAGTGACGTATGCGACTAGATCTTAAACCTTCAATTTTGTAGAAAATTAAGAGTTTCTTTGAGAGTACTTTTTTACTCCGTCATTTTTAAAGTAAAAATTAACGTTGTTAAATTTTTAAGTTTATCTTGTTTGTTTGTTAAGCGCAAAACTGCAAAAAAAGGACTATCTGCGCCGTACTCACCGCGTGGATCGACGTCAGATTTTGGCGTTGTAAGCCCTCAGGCTACCATGGATGTTTGAAATTGTTATTTGAACGCGAAGAGCGAAACTATAGAGATTGCAGATAACGGTCTAAGAATATTTCAGCAGGCTTGATAGGTAATGTGACCGGTCAATATTAATTTACTTCTTGGACTCAACGTCTACGTCACGCGAGAATTACAGGTTACGTGCTCATACGACATTAAGGATAGTTATTATTTTCTCGTTTCATACGCGTCTTATTGATTTTTGGATGATAAATACCGGCGTTCACGTTTGTAATACAAGCTTGGGGAACTGTCCTTTCATCATTTTGGAGGCAACTGTAAGATACAGTCGCTGTCCTTAAATTTGTTATATCCAGCAAGTAACACACACTACCTTTCTTAATCAGATATTCATCAAGTAACACACACTACCTTTCTTAATCTGATATTCATCAAGTAACACACACTACCTTTCTTAATCAGATATTCAGCAAGTAACACACACTACCTTTCTTAATCTGATGTTAGCAAGTAACACACACTACCTTTCTTAATCAGATATTCAGCAAGTAACACACACTACCTTTCTTAATCTGATGTCAGCAAGTAACACACACTACCTTTC
>NW_013747988.1:0-1430 GCF_000517525.1 Limulus polyphemus
TTTACGCTGACACTTTTACAGGGGAGTAAGATCGATTGAAGGAAGAGCAAAATAAAATCACAGCATCTCAGGATTCAGTTTTTAGACATAAGTTTGATTTAGTTTAAAAGCTTCTTTCGTTTTTCTATTAAAATAACTTTATCTTAGAGTTTAAATTCTGGAAGTTAATCATTGCATACAGATGTAGGAATGCTGTAATAACGCTAATTATTAACCTCGTTAACTATCCAATATTACTATCTGAGTTTAGAATCGCTCAGGAATTCCAAATATATACGAAATACTCTGTTCAGTTGAGTGTAAGTTCTGTGAAGACACACATTCGAGCGTTGTAAATAACTTTAAAAGACATTTTAATATGTTATTTTTTCTACAAAAAAATTATTTTATTTCATTTGACGTGAGGATGATCAGAAATTAATTGTATTTTTAGGCAGAATCTTACCAAATATTATGATAAAAAAATGGAATTAAACTTTTTTTACCAAGAAAGATAATTAAGCTTGCGCCCTCTACCGGTGATTCTTCTCATTACAGTTTAACTAGAAGGAATGAAAATGGTTAATATCGTGCCGTCTGTTACTAGTAATAGTATCTGCGCAATCCGTTCCTAATTTAGCAGTGAAATACTAGAGAAACGACAGCTAGTCAACACTACTCACCGCCAACTCTTGGGCTACTCTTTCATGAACGAATAATGGAATTGAACGTCACTTTATGAAAGAGTGAGAATATTCGGTGACGGGAATTTGAACCCCGACCTACAGAGTACGACTTGAGCGCTTGGCCATTTCAGGACCTTCAGAAAATATAGCATCGAAAGATGTGTTTTTTTTTGGAATTTCGCGCAAAGCTACACGAGCACTATCTGCGGTAGCCGTCCCTAATCATCACCACCCACCGCCAACTCTTGGGCTACTCTTTTACCAACGAATAGTGGGATTGACCGTCACATTATAACGTCCCCACGGCTGAAAGGGCGAGCCTCAGATTGTGAGTCGAGCGCCTTATCCACCTGGCCATGCCGAAAGATGTGCAAACCTTTTCATTCATAACTTTAATATCGTCATGTGATTACAAAAATAGCCAACACATTGAAGTAACATATGCTGCAGATATTGCGTCAATAATGGAAATGCTATTTGTTATGTCTTCAAAATTTTATGGACACTCTGATAAAGTACTACTTGGCTACACATAAAATAAAAAAAACCTTCACCCAAAAGATTATTAGTAACAATTCCAAGTTCTACCTGTGTTATGATTTTTGCACAACATTCAGACACATTATTAGTCATAATATTACCTGTATGAAGCCCCAGGTAAGCATTCCAATTCTCAGAACCTTAATCCACTTTTAAATATATATATATATATAAATATTTTATATGTTTGTTTGTTTGTTTGTTTTGGAATTTCGCGCAGAGCTA
>NW_013747989.1:0-1431 GCF_000517525.1 Limulus polyphemus
TCCAGTAGAACTCTATCTAATACAACAATCTTTAGTATACCAGTATTTTATACAGCAATCATCAACAAGATTTTGCAACAGTTTCCATTAGAACTCTCTCTAATACAACAATCTTCAGTATACCAGTATTTGATACAGCAATCATCAACAAGATCTTTCAACAGTTTCCAGTTGAACTCTGTCTAATACAACAATCTTTAGTATAACAGTATTTTTGTACAGAAGTCATTAACAAGATCTTGGAACAGTTTCCAGTAGAACTCTGTCTAATACAACAATCTTTAGTATACCAGTATTTTACACAGCAATAATCAACAAGATTTTACAACAGTTTCTATTAGAACTCTCTCTATTTGAAAAAAATCTTTAGTATACCAATATTTTATGCAGAAGTCATCAACAAGGTCTTGCAACAGTTTCCAGTAGAAATCTATTTAATACTAAAACCTTTGGTATACCAGCATTTTATACAGCAATCATCAACAAGATCTTGCAAAAATTTCCTGTAGAACTCTTTCTAATACAACAATCTTTAGTGTACCAGTATTTTATACAAATTTCATCAACAAGATCTTGCAAATGTTTCCAGTAGAACTCTGTCTAATACAAAAATCTTTGGTATACCTGTATTTTATTCAGAAGTCATCAATAAGATCTTACAACAGTTTTCAGTAGAACTCTCTCTAATACAAAAATCTTTGGTATACCAGTATTTTATACAAAAGTCATCAACAAGACTTTACAACAGTTTCCAGTAGAACTCTGTGTAATACAACAATCTTTAGTATAACAGTATTTTTGTACAGAATTCATCAACAAGATCTTGCAACATTTTCCAGTAGAACTATATGTAATACAACAATCTTTAGTATACCAGTATTTTATAGAACAATCATCAACAAGATCTTACAACAGTTTTCAGTTCAACTCTGTCTAATACAAAAATTCTTAGTATACCATTATTTCATACAGAAGTCATCAACAAGATCTTACAACAGACTCCAGTAGAACTCTCTCTAATACAAAAATCTTTGGTATACCAGTATTTTATACAGAAGTCATCAACAATACTTTACAACAGTTTCCAGTAGAACTTTGTGTAATACAACAATATTTAGTTTACCAGTATTTTATACAGAAGTCATCAACAGAATCTTACAAGAATTTCCAATAAAACTCTCTCTAATACAACAATCTTTAGTATACCAGTATTTGGTACAGCAATCATCAACAAGATCTTACAACAGTTTCCAGTAGAACTCTATCTCATACAAAAATTCTTAGTATACCATTATTTCATACAGAAGTCATCAACAAGATCTTACAACAGACTCCAGTAGAACTCTCTCTAATACAAAAATCTTTAGTATACCAGTATTTTATACAACAACAATCAACAAGATCTTGCAACAGTTTCCAGTAAAAATCTAT
>NW_013747990.1:0-1428 GCF_000517525.1 Limulus polyphemus
TCGCTTTGGTCTATCTGTTGTGTTCATCACAGGAAATCGAACCCCGGATTTTAGCATTGTAAGTATGTAAAGTTACCGGTTTCCCACCAGAATATTGTAAGTCAAGAACTTCCAGTTTCTTAATGTGGAATTTACCCTACAAGACGTATTCACTGAATAAATGAGGATTTACCTCTATATCTGTTGGGTTTGTTTTATAAAATCCAAAAGGTGGATTTACTGTAAAAACCTGTATCATTAACTTACAATGTACAAGATGGACTTTCTCCATAATCGTAATATATTGGATTTACAAAATATTGTCATTTCCCTCTGTATTTTGATGACAGAAATGAACCCTAAATACTGTAATTTCCCTCTGTATTTTGATGACAGAAATTAACCCTAAATATTGTAATTTCCCTCTGTATTTTGATGACAGAAATTAACCCTATTATTTTGTATGCCTAAACACAATGTTAAACACTGAAACATTTCTTAGTCAAATATTATCATTACCAGCAGCTTTAAGCTAGGTTACATTGCCGATTCTCACAAACAGCGATTATTTATTTATTTTTTAGAGAGTGCGCAGAATATTAACATACTCGCAAAGCATCTCTCCTGTCCCATTCGGCACACGTGAAGTTCAGATACATAATACACTTATGTTGACGTTATCGACCACGCGCGTAACCTGCAAAATAACAAAAGCCTCATTTATTCCTGATAAACAGCATTATAACTCCCACTTTCTTTAATCAGTAAAGGGCGACGCCTCGCCCTTCGGTTGTATCTTAATTCAGACACACGATACAGTGTTTATACATTACTCACAAAATTCAAATCCTAATTATCTTATTGGTTCGATGAGCAACGACTTTACCAAGCTGAGATAGAAACATGGCGCCAAACAGTTTGTTGGTGTGTCGTTTAACATAACCGAATATGGTAGACACAGGAACGGAAAGTCTGTATTGAACAGGGGAGTTTTAACGGTTCTGTTAAAAAAATCTCTGACTCTCCAACACACTTTTAATTTAAATCTATAGGGTGAATGAAGTTTGATATAGAAGTTTTTTTTTTGTTGTTGTTGTTGTTGTTTTTTTACCCCTGTCAACACTTCCTTCATTTCACGGAAAATAATATGTGAAAGTGCTGGGGGTGGGTGGGGGGTGTCATAAATGTGTTGTTAACTGTAAAGTAGAAACTCAGATGAGTCAAAAAGAAAAGGAAATATTGTAATACATATCTCGTTTTTATTTAACAACTGAATACACACATACATACATGGGCACCCGCAGGAAGGGGCAAGGGGTCACTTGACCCCCCCTGGATTCTAATTTTCATAATTTTTTCAAACTTCGAGTTACTTGACTCTCCCCTTTTTTTTCTATATATATATTGTTATTGTTTGTTATTAAGCACAAAGCTACACAAAGAGTTATC
>NW_013747991.1:0-1547 GCF_000517525.1 Limulus polyphemus
TCCAATGAAGTTATATCAAGTTGGTGCACCAATGGAAAGAGTAGCCATCGACATTGCTGGTCCTCTGCCCCAAACTCGTGCTGGAAACAAGTACATTTGTGTGGTGATGGATTATTTCACCAAGTGGCCTGAGGCATATGCAATACAAAATCAGGAAGCTACAACTGTAGCTTCGGCTATTAGTGATTTCTTCTTCGGATTTGGTATACCATATGAACTGCATTCAGATCAAGGCCGTAACTTTGAATCGGCTGTGTTCCATAAATGCTGAAAGTTGTTTGGCATCCGAAAGACCAGAACAACGCCACTTCACCCACAGTCCGATGGGATGGTAGAAAAGTAGAACTGGACACTGGGACAGGAATTGGCAAAGTTTTGTAATAGCTGCCAAGATGATTGGGATGTCTTACTCCATCCACTGTTGATGGCCTATAGGACAGCAGAGCATGAAACTACTGGATACACTCCAGCAAAGTTGATGTTTGGTCGAGAAATTCGGTTGCCAGTGGATTTGTTAACAGGACGCCTCCCTTATGAAGAGTTTCCTGAAAATGTATCAGAGTTTGTGAAAGTTTTAATGGAAAGGATGGATGATATTCACCATCAAGTGCGCTCAAACTTGAAAACGTCTGCTGATTCGATGAAGTTATCTTATGATAAGAGATCTACTGAAGTTAGCTTTGTACCAGGAGACAAGGTGTGGTTGTATAATCCCAGGAAGACCAAAGGGAAGTATCCTAAGTTGTCTTCTCCATGGGAAGGCCCATATGACATAGTGGATTGTCTCTCAGACGTGACTTTCCGGGTAAAATGTGGTTGGCGAGGTAAGCCAAAGGTGGTGCATGCCAACAGGCTTTGGCATTATTATGGTCCAGGACATTTCAGTTGGGATGAAGTGAACAAGAGAACAAATGACGCTGCTGGAGACGTGTCACCTGAAAAAGCCACTGTCGAAGAAGAAACTCTATTCGGTTTTGAGAAGGGAAACAGTGAAGCCCTTGATGAAGTTACTATTACTGATGTGACTGTTACCAATGATAGGACATTTCCTGATGAAGCAGATGAACCTCACATAAAGCAGAAGCCAACGAGACAGGGACCAGTGCGGAAGAAGATACGTCCCGAAAAATTAAATAACTTTGTTGAATTTTAAATTCTGTACATTTAATTAAGTTATTGTTAATTGGTTATTAGTTTAATGTAAGTGGCTATTGTTCGGGACGAACAATACTAAGGAAGGGGCAGTGTTACGACAGTGGGGTCACGTGACGAGTATTCTAGAAGATTCGCTAGTGTGTTACAACAGCCGGAGTCAAGTGACGCTGGTAGCACGTGTTGAGAGTCTTAGAAGATTCTAGAACAGGCAGTATTATCGTATATAAGTACACTAGACAGTGAGAGAGACAGACGGAGGCAGAGACGTAGCGGAACGAAGCAGGCAGAGAGAAAGAAAGACAGCGATTACGGTCGGCGGGAACTGAGGATAGCAGACACAGAGATCGGAACTATAGTTGGCGGGGACGGACAATTAAGTCTAAGCGCGATAG
>NW_013747992.1:0-1428 GCF_000517525.1 Limulus polyphemus
CTAGATTTGGTCGACTTTAATAACGGTCTTTTTAGGCCTTCTTACACGAGAAGTTTTCGACTTTGATAACAGTCCTTTTAGTCCTAGTTACTCTAGATATTTTCGACTATGATATCGGACTTTTTAGTCCTTATTACACTAGATTTTTTCGACTTTGATAACGGTCTTTTTAATCCTTCTTCCAACATATTTTTATGGATTTGATAACGGTCTCTTTAGTTCTTCTTACACTAGATTTTATTGAATTTGATAACGGTCTTTTTAGTCCGTCTTACCCTATATTTTGTCGAATTTGATAACGGTCTTTTTAGTCCGTCTTACCCTATATTTTGTCGAATTTGATGTCTATCTTTTTACTAACTTCTTGCACTTCACTTTGTCCATTTTAATAACGGTCTTTTAAAGCCTATTTACACTAGATTTTTTTGAAATTCATTATGGTCTTTTTAGTCTTTTTTAAACTATATTTTTTCGACTCTAATAACGGTCTTTTTAGTCCTTGTTAATTTAGATTTTTTCGACTTTGATCACGGTCTTTTTTTATCTTCTTACTTTGGATTTTTTCGACTTTGATAACGGTCTTTTTAGTCCTTATTACACTAGATTTTTTCGACTTTGATAACGGTCTTTTTAATCCTTCATCCAACAGATTTTGGTGGATTTTATTACGGTCTTTTTAGTCCTTCTTACACTAGATTTTGTCGACTTTGATAAAGGTCGTTTTACTCCTTCATAATCTAAATTTTGTCGACCTTGATAACGGTCTTTCTAGTCCTTCTTACACTAGATGTTTTCGACTTTGATAACGGTCTTTTTAGTCCCTCTTACACTAAATTTTGTCGACTTTGATAACGATCTTTTTAGTCCTTCTTACTCTATATTTTTCGACTTTGATTAACGGTCTTTTTACTCACTTATTACACTAGATTTTGTCGATTTTGATAACAGACTTTTTAGTCTTTCTTACACTAGATTTAGTCGCCTTTGATAACGGTCTTTTTAGTCCTTGTTACTCTAAAATTTGACGACTTTTTATTCCTTCTTAATTAACATTTTTTCGACTTTTATATCGGTCTCTTTAGTCGTTTCTACACTAGATTTTGTTGACATTGATAACGGTATTTCTAGCCCTACGTATATAATATTTTGCTAACTTTAATAAAGATCTTTTTAGTCCTTTTTACACTAGATTTTGTCTACTTTGATAACGGTCTTTTAGTGCTTCTTACACTATATTTTTACGTCTTAGATAACCGTATTTTTACTCACTTATTACACTAGATTTTGTCGATTTTGATAACTGTCTTTTTAGTTCTTCTTACACTAGATTTATTCGATTTTGATAACGGTCTTTTTACTCCTTCTTACACTAGATTTTTCGACTTTGATAACGTTCTTTTTATTCTTTCTTACACTATATTTTATCAA
>NW_013747993.1:0-1635 GCF_000517525.1 Limulus polyphemus
CGGATACACATAAGATGAAATATATGTGTTCTTGTAATTGATATATTACACGGACACACATTAGAATGTTGTATATGTTGTAGTAATTGATATAATACATGGAAACACAGTATAATGTTATATGTGCTCTAGTATTGATATAATACATGGACACACATAAGAATGTTATATGTGTTCTGTGTATCCATGTACTATATCAATTACTAGAAGATATATAACATTCTGATGTGTTTCCATGTATTATATCAATTACTACCATGTATTATATCAACTACTAGAACACATATAACATTCTTATGTGTATCCATGTACTATATCAATTACTAGAAGACATATAACATTCTAATGTGTTTCCATGTATTATATAAATTACTAGAACACATATAACATTCTTATGTGTGTCCATGTATTATATCAATACTAGAGCACATATAACATTATAATGTGTTTCCATGTATTATATTAATTACTACAACACATATAACATTGGAATGTTTGTCCTTGTATTATATCAATTACAAGAACACATATATTTCATCTTATGTGTATCCATGTATTATATCACTTGCTAAAGATTGTATGTCCATGTATTATATCAATTACTATAACACATATAACATTGTATGTATGTCCATGTATTATAACAATATCTGATCACATATAACATTCTAATGTGTTTCCATGTATTAAATCAATTACGAGAACACCTATAACATTATAATGTATGCCCACGAATTATATCAATTACTAGAACACATATAACATTCTTATGTGTATCCATGTATCATAGCAATTACTAGAACACATATAACATTCTAATGTGTGTCCATGTAATGTATCAATTACTAGAACACATATAACATTTTAATGTATGTCCATGTATAATATCAATTACTAGAACACAAATAATATTAATATGTATGTCCATGTATTATATCAATACTAGAACACATATAATATTCTAATGTGTATCCTTGTCTTATATCAATTACTAGAACACATATATCAATTTAATGTGTTTCCATGTATTATATCAATTACTAGAACACATATAACATTGTGATGTATATCCATGTAATAAATCAACTACTACAACACATACAACATTCTACTGTGTGTTTATGTATTATATCAATTACTACAACTATATAACATTCTTATGTGTTTCCATGCATTATATCAATTACTAGAACACATATAACATTCTTATGTGTACATATAACATTCTAATGTGTTTCCATGTATTCTATTAATTACTACAACACATATAACATTGCAATGTGTGTCCATGTAATGTATCAATTACTAGAACACATATAACATTTTTACAACACCTATAACATTCTACTGTGTGTTCATGTATTATATCAATTACTACAACATATATGACAATCTAATGTGTGTCCATGTAATGTATCAATTACTAGAACACATATAACATTCTTATGTGTGTCTATGTTCTTTATCAATACTAGAGCGAATGTTATTTGTGTTCTAGTAATTGATATAATACATGGAAACACATAAGACTGTTATATGTGTTGTAGTAGTTGATATAATACATGGACATACATTATAATGTTATATGTGATGTAGTAATTGATATAATACACAGACATACATTATAATGTTTTA
>NW_013747994.1:0-1431 GCF_000517525.1 Limulus polyphemus
GACTATGCTCTTCTGATAGAGGTCAGTCAAATATTCTGGAAGTGTATTTCCTTTCTTTACAGTTGTATTCCTTGCTTTAACATTGAGTGGCTCTACCTCCTGGCACACACCCAACAATGCCCCTTCCTTATGTGTCTGCTCACATTTAGAGAAATTGACCACTGTTATAGGTACTACTTGATGACCTGCTACAAGTGACCTTCCGATCTTCAAATCCGCTGGCCTGGATGGGTCTTCCACTGCTTCTACAAGCATTAGGCTCCCATGGGGATGTTCTTTTATCCTACCCCAAATTATCTTCTCTGACATCGGGGGTATTGTAGTTGATTTAAGTGCTGTGACATGCAGATCAATGGATGTAGCAACACTTTCTGGAGTCTGGAATTTGTTGTTGTCAATCGTCATTTTATCGAAATTAACTACACACTTCCTCGGTAGTAGATAGTCCAATCCTAATATGCATTGGTCTTCAATGTCAGCCAAGTATACTTTCTGTCTGTTTTCGATATTTACCCACACTGGTCCCCACAACCTTGCAGAATGTCCTGTCACCACAGAGCTTCTGTACAGCTTCTGATACTCCTTTGTTATCCAGCACCTTGATTCTCACAAGGGTCTGCTGAGATGCAGAATCTATGACAAAGTTGCACCTTTGGCCATCCAGCTTCCTTGTCACGTAGATACTATGTGTGCATGCCATTTTACAGCTGTTGGGACTTTCACGATGGAGGTTGGTGGGCATCTCTTAGCCCCAACCACTACTGGTTTCCCGAAACTGACTTATTGGTGGTATTTTTCTTACACTGGCTCCTCAGATGTCCTTGCTTCCCACAGTTCCAACAGCCTTTCTTGGTAGCAGCCTTTGCTGCTGTATCGTCTTCCCTGTGTTGAAGTTGCCAGCATTGAGCTCTCTTGTGCCCAGGTTTGTTACAGTGACAGCAATGTCTCTCAAACTTCTCTGAAAGCTGCCCTTTTCTGGCCTTGAATCCAGATGACTGTACCAACCTCGGTACTTCTGTGCTGGACTTAACGTAGGATTCAAGTTCGAGAGCTCTGGCCATTGCATCCTGCATGGTAGAGGGGTGTGCTTGCTTCACTTGTATCTTAAGTTGTGGACTATCCAAGGCATCTATGAACTGATCCCTCAGCAACAACTTGAGGAGATCAGGTGGTGCAGTTGGGTAGGCCTTGTGTGCCATGCTTTCCAAGTCTAGTGCCCGTTCTTGCAGGTTCTCCCCTTTAGCACGGACTCTCGTCTTAAACCTAGGCCCTGTAGACTTCTGACTGGGTTCCGTACCTGAGTTCTAGAGCCAACACCAGTGTTCTATAGTTGTGTCTGTCGGTTGCTGTCAACTGTCCAAGTATTTCCAGTGGTTGTCCCTTCAAGCTCGTTGCCAGATATACAGCTTTCTACTCCTCTGTCCATCCATT
>NW_013747995.1:0-1997 GCF_000517525.1 Limulus polyphemus
AGATCCTTAACCAAACAGACAGATAGCTGAACAAACAAACACTTTACTAATGTTTTCAAGTTACCAGTAATAAGACCCTTAACCAAAAAGGCAGATAGCTGAACAAACAAACACTTTACTTGTGTTTTCAAGTTACTAGTAATAAGATCCTTAACCAAAAAGACAGATAGCTGAACAAACAAACAAACACTTTACTAATGTTTTCAAGTTATTAGTAATAAGATACTTAACCAGAAAGCGTGATTAGGTCAGATTCGACACCTCATACAGGTATATATGTAGCTTTGAGGGCATTGTGGTCTTCGGATCAGTAACTGTTAAGAAAAAGTCGGGCAAATATATTATAAGAAACACTAAATGCTTCCTGTGTAAGAAATAGTTCACGTCACTCTCATTTTATGTTCTTCCACCTCATGAAACCTTGAAGAGCACAGATACTTTGCATATCTATGTTTATTACGTGTTTGTTCAGACGTATGGAATATTAATTTTGGAGCAACCATAACTGACAGAAAATATTACGTGTATAAAAAAAAAGGTACAATTCAGCGGCATTTTTGATATTTTCGATATAGCTTAGTTTGGGGAAAACAAGAACATGAAGTTTTAGTTTTCACAACTTTATATTGTTGAAAGCTTGATGACGTATCTTTTGCATCTGTTCGAAACTAGATTATGTTAGCTAAGCCTATAAGTAGTTCTGCGTTTCTCGTTGCTAGGTTTAGTTGTCAAATAGGGAACGAACTTAGGGATTAGTTAATGTTCTAAAGCGTTGCGCCGTTGTGTCATAGCTACGTACACATACTGAAACAACAACGTTAAGCAGGACGTTAAAGGTATATTGTATATAAATATTTTAAAATATGTTTTAATAATTCCTGAAAAAAAATCACCATGTCTAAAAAAATATATTCTCAGAAAGTCTGATCAAAATATTTCAAATCGGCTATAAGTAAAATTTGGTGCAAAAATTAAAAGTCTATAAATGTGTGGATTATGACATTTAAAAAAAAATTTTTTCAAATCAACTGCTATAAGTTTATTTTGTAGCTGCTAATAAACTGCAACGTTTCGTTTTAACGAACGTTGAATTTCAACACACGAAGCTGTATTTCTAATTATCAGTTTCCACTCAAGTAACTTTCCGTTTTGGTGACATTTACTGTTGCTATAGCAACCTCTCTCAATGTTTTATCATTCATTTTTGAGAAAGTTTCCTGCAAATTTGACATTTAAGCACAAGTAGAGTAAATTATGAATTATTATTTAGACTCAACGAAGATGTAATTACACTGAGATGTTAACATCCTGCAGTATAAGATGTACTTACATTGAGGCGTTATACATCTTGCAGTAGATGTAATTACACTGAGATGTTAAAATCCTGCAGTTGAAGATGTAATTACACTGAGATGTTAAACTCCTGCAGTATTACTGCAGGATGTTAACATGTTAGTGTAATTACATCTTATACTGCAGGATGTTAACGCCTCAATGTAATTACATCTTATACTGCAGGATGTTAACATGTCAGTGTAATTACATCTTATACTGCAGGATGTTAACATCTCAGTGTAATTACATCTTATACTGCAGGAGTTTAACATGTCAGTGTAATTACATCTTTAAGATGTAATTACACTGAGATGTTAAAATCCTGCAGATGAAGATGTAATTACATTGAGATGTTAAACTCCTGCAGTATAAGATGTAATTACACTGACATGTTAACCATCATGCAGTATAAGATGTAATTACACTGACATGTTAAACTCCTGCAGTATAAGATGTAATTACACTGAGATGTTAACATCCTGCAGTATAAGATGTAATTACACTGACATGTTGACATCCTGCAGTATAAGATGTAATTACATTGAGGCGTTAACATCTTGCAGTAGATGTAATTACACTGACATGTTAATATCCTGCAATAGAAGATGTAATTACACTGACATGTTAACATTCTACAGTAGATGTAATTACACTGACATGTT
>NW_013747996.1:0-1431 GCF_000517525.1 Limulus polyphemus
AATAGTCCCAAGAAAGATACATTTAAGATAAACAGTATTAAAGAGAAAAAAGTATATTGATAATAAAATTTAAATTTAAACAGTTACTGTTTGATTTCTGTTCCCTGACCAACAACGTAGTAAAAACCTGTAATATAAAGAAGTGGAATGTTTTCATTATTATTTTATTTCCTTGAAAGAATAAAAACAGATACATACATATTGTTACGTTTGTTAATTTCTGGTATAAATTCTTTCCGAGGAACTTCAGCAACACAAGTCCTTTCTTAATTAAAACTAGAATATTCTTTCTCGATACAACTTTGTAATACACAGAATTGCCACAGTCACTTTAAACTTAACAACCTTTATAACACGCTATAAATCACGCTTTACTTACGTGCCTACTGTTCGATTGACTCAATTATCTCTATCTTCAATTTATCTGCATATCTATCTATCGCTGGCTTTATTTGCCGGGCTTATATACTAAAAAAAGAGGGCGTCTGGCCAACACTCGGACATTCGCGGGGTTCCTCGATAATTCACCAGACACTCCAGCGCGCATGCTCCCAGCGTCGCAAGACTTCCGCTGTCGTAACACCATATTTAGAGCAGTCCAAGAAGAACAAAATGGCACAAACTTACCTAAACCATACAAAACTAAATATAGTTTCTTGTTTATTCAAAGGTTTGTCTACAATGAAAAGCAGCGTAGAAGATAATCAACGCTAACGTGACCTGTTCTTATAATTCAGACAAAGTGTGCAATACATAAAAATAAAACGACACAGAACAAAAACAAAACTTAACAGTTATTTCTATTCTTTAAAGGATCTAGAAATTTTAAAATGCGGAAAACCTTGATCAACAATGCTACCATTTAAAGTGGGTCAAGTAAAATTCGGAAGATTTTTTCAAGTGTATAAACATTTTTTCGTTAAATAAAATATTTAGGCTTAATAAAAGACTATTGGAAGCAGACTACAAAGAAAAGAAAATTATAGCTATTTAGCTTTATTCAATCTGCCATACATATGAAAATCATGAAAAATCATTGCATATGCTCTTTTAACATCAAGATTGATAAACACTAGTATATAGAAAATTTTAAATAGCAGTACCACTAGTTAGGCAAGATAGGTTGTTTTATTTTTCCTGTGAACGGTTTTCATGTTTCAATATCAGAAATAACTGTTTTCATTCAGGACATTTGACAACGCACAACATCTCAGATGGTTATAAGATTTTATTAAAACCCTTCCTGAAGTTCGTCTTTTACTGTATCTTGGATGTTAAACGAATAAAACAAAATCATGTCAACATTGTTCTAGTTGTGACTCGGCTTCCGAAAGTGCAAGATGACAGACTTTATAAATTATTCAGTGTTTCTAATTCACTAACTGTTACAGATGAAAATAATAAGATTTTAAGCCAATCCTTCATTTCTTT
>NW_013747997.1:0-2572 GCF_000517525.1 Limulus polyphemus
GTGTGATTCTTTTAATCCTGACTTTTGAAGGGGTAAATGTTTAGTATTTTCTAATATATCCTTTAGTCCTTTAGTATCTGTCTCTATATCTATACTCCGAATTAACTGTGATTCTTCTTTCGTTAATAATTCTTGTAGTTCAGGTATTTTTATGGTTAACTTAGTTCCTATGTATCTAGGTACATAGTATATATATATAAACGGTATACAATCTAAGCTTATAAAGATACAAAAGACAACAAACAAAATATCATATGATTATATATGTATATACGGTTATTATATGGTTATTTCTATCAATATATCAACACATAATATTATATGATTATTACTAAATGGTTAACTTTTAATTCATCATATCTTTGAACTGTTCATACACCTCTGGACCACTGCTCACAATCCACTCGCGCAAGGCACATACCTTACAGTAAGAGCAGCGCTCCTGAGGGTACCTGTGGTATATACAGGAGATTGGTGTTGAACAGGCCAATCTCCGGTACGCTGGGCATCCATGACCCTTCATGTCGACGCAGGGGACAGTCAGATAATAACGCAGTAGTTGGGCCTTCTCCTTCCCTTTGGTATAGATCTTATCATATTCTTGACGAATCTCCTGGCACACCCGCAGGAAATCCATTTGGGAGTGATCCCCGTCGTCCCATCGTAGTCCATGTAGGTACATGCTACACCAGAAGTTGAGGCGACGATCTGAATCACTCAGGCGCTCTTCGGAAAAGGGAGGCCGAAAACAATATACGTCTGTCCACCCCGTTCGACAGTCCATGACAGCCATTTCCTTGATGATATAAACTCCGCGAACCTTGAATCCTTCAATTTCTACTATGGCTGCCTTGGGCCGTGGCATGGTTTTCCTATAATTATTACAATTAGTCATTACGCCTATATTAATAGTTTACATAACACGCATACACACGTATTCTCTTGTTTTCTCGTACACCCGTACACTTGTTCAGCATTTCTGTCCAATCCTTGTTCGTAATTGTTCACTAGGTCACTTCAGTTTATTCGTACTGGTTCAGTTCACTAAGTCACAACACTTTACTCATACGTTGTTCGTTTCACTTCTCTGATCACAGTCTGTTATTCGTCTTTTCTCCTTGAACTTTCTATACCTAATAACTTTGTCTACAATTTTGACTAATTTCACTGTTAGAATTTACTACCCTTACTAACTGGTTACATCTAGATAATTTTGTCATCATGTAAATAATCAAGCTAATACCTGGTTAGATGGGACCTACTCATTCAGTTCTACTGTTTCCGTAGCTTCTGAATAATCAGACAATTCATGATTGCCAGTTCTTGATCTTTTCTTCTTTCTATTTTTACACAGCCCATCTAAAGTCATTAACTTTAATAAAGCCAATTTATCTCTCTTGATATACAACGTTATGCTTATTAGTATCACTATTAAGCATAAGGTTATTATCACCGAGTTAGACAATCTCCATTTATCTAACTTTTGTTCACCAGCTGTAGTACGTAATTGTTCTACATGCTGTTGAAATTCCTTAATACTTAATCCTGACTTTTGAAGGGGTAAATGTTTAGTATTTTCTAATATATCATTTAGTCCTTTAGTATCCGTAGTGTATTTTCCACTGATATAGAGAGATGGAGAGAAGGAGTTGGAGCAGGAATTTTGTTATGAATAACAGGATGGATGAAGAAAGGATGAAGAAAGGAGGGATGGTACTTTATCTTGCATGTGCAGAACAGTGGTGACTAACGAGGTTGTTGACTGCCTCTATTGTGACCTCCTCTATTGTGACCTCGGCCACTAACTTCTATACTCATTTATATGCTGTGCTATCACTTACTTGCTCTAGCCTCGTGTTTGTTACTTACAGTCGTTCTAAACTTATTCTAGCCTCATATTTGTCACTGACTGCAGTTAAAAAAAACGGTTTCTAGCCCTGTGCTTGATACTTATCTTTCAAGGCTTATTTTTTTATACTACACAAGCCTCTCCTTGTCTTCTTTAGTTTTTTATATGTCCTTCGAGTCGTTGACTCGTTATTTGTCCTTCGACCTATTTATTCTCTTTCTATCTCTCTTCTGTCTCTTAACTTTTCTAAGTTTTCTAATATAACTTCGTTAATATTGTTTTATTCTATTTAAATTCACAGAAGCAATGGATGAAATTTCCTCAAAAATTTCCCTTTGCTTCATATCCTGTCCAACACCCTCGTCCTCGATTCTGTAGCACTATGGAAGCTACAGAAAAGTTTATATTTTATGAGTCATTACGGTGCTTTGAAGTAATATCAGTTACAGGCATGGGTGTAGCAGTACAGGCAAATAGGCAGCCGGATCACAGCAGTTGCCCATGACCAATAGCCTGAGGGTTTTTGGGTGTGGTGCTGGAACAGTCCAAAACTTGCCTCTAAGCAGCCAATAGGAGCACAGCACTACTTGGGGGTGATGCTGTGTCCTATTTGGTTTCTCGCCTGGAGACAAGAAAAATCTGCTTTATAAACCCATGTCTCAGGAGGGAAAGTCAGTTCGTCCGGCAGTTCGTCCGGCAGCTCCTCCAGAGATCTCCAGTTAG